>NW_028258372.1:43165315-43319095 GCF_053883595.1 Heterocephalus glaber | reverse complement strand
ACGTCCAGAGGCTTGGGCTTAGCCTCCGCCACCTCCTTGGGCCACTCCTCAGTGAGGCCATGCCAGTTCTCGTTAGCACAAGTAAATACGTCCGGCACAGGGCAGGCACTGGGCAGGGACACGTGTGTTGCTATTTAATTACATAGCGTGTGCTGAGAATATTACGGCTCCACCAGGGAACGGCAGCCGCAGACAATGAGGTGCAATGAAGTGCATTCAGAACTGCCCGGCTGACGAATGCATTGTTGCGCACTTCACTGGGGCGGGGGCACGGAGTCTCCTGCTGGCCTGCTGTCCCTGCCTGTTCCCCCTTCCCCTGAGCTCTGTCCTTTCAGAAGCTCTGTGAAACCCTCAGCAGCCAGGCCAGGCCAGGCCCAGGCCCAGGCCCCAGGAGTTCTAGGCTGCGATCTCATGCAAGAAGCAGGTTGAGAGTCGGCCAGACATGGAGAAGCCTGGCAGCCGCACGTGGGTTTTCTTTGTCTAGTCGACGCCAATCCCCAGCGACCTAGAAAAGCAGGGAGTCAGCACACGCACTCCAACATAGCCTTGAGCTCCGCTCCGCGCTCTATTTTGGGAGCTCCCTGCCCTGCTAGGAGAGGTGCGGACTGGGGCGCTGTGCAGACCCTCAGCAGTGGTGGCGAACGCCACTGTGCTATGCAGGGCGCTATGGGGTGAGGAGGGAGGACTAACGGGCAGCCTGTGCCGAGCTGAGTTAGAGCTGCAGATCGCCTGCTTAGAACGCGAGGGAGAGCAGCGTCTCTCTAAGCCCCTTCCCGTGTGTCCCGCCGCTCCGGCTCCACCCCTCCTGCCTCTGGCTGGTTCTCTCAGCAGCGCATGGCCCTCACTGTGTTCTCTGCACCTTTCCGGTTGTGCCGCTCTGTACCTTTGGTACTTTGCCTCTCTCCCGCTCAGACCTGTGGACTTTATTTTTCATTCTTTGAACTCAGAGGCATTTTCCAGCTCCCTCCGTGGGCCTTTGTCCCTGAGCCTCGCAGGTGTCTTCATGGCTCCCTCTCAGTCTAAGCTGAGGGGCAAGGACAGGCACCCATCCGCCTTCTGTGGCTGGCACCGTGCTGGGCGCGACCGGTGTGTCCCGCCCTTGCCAGAGCCTCTATAGTCCCTGCATCTCCTCTGCCTGTTTTTCTTCCACCACAGCCTGATGTCCGCCCCGGGCAGCTAGCTGAGCCAGAGGCACCCCAGAGGAAAGGGGCGCAAGCCAACGTAAGACCAGGAGTGGAACTCTGGTGAGCGTTGCGGGCGTTTCGGCGGAAATTGCAACCCATGGAGATTCTTTCTGTCGTTCAAACTGTCAGCCTTTCTGGTGGATTTCTCTCTCCAGCATGTGTTCAAGGCAAAAACCGTGGTGTGCCCTTACCAGTAGTCTCCTTCACTGCACAGTGGTGAGCAAGGGGTCCCTTTGCAGGGTCCTCATTCCTCGGGCTGTTAAACCGTTCCTTCCCCACTCCAGCGGGAAGAGGCCCTTGGTTTATGCAGAAGAGATGCCCCTTGGCTGTCCCAGGAAGCCAGCCTTAGAGTTACCTTTCTGGGCCGAAGGAAAGAGTAGAGTGAGGCCCCAACCTACTTGCCAATGGGAGTTGGAGAACATGGCTCTCTCTGGTCTGCTAATGAGTCCCAGATCCCCTGGTCCAAGTGGAAGAGGGTGGACTCGAACCTGGGGCTCTGCGCTCCTGGGCTCCGCCGCTTTGACCTGAGCAGGATGGCATGAATGCTCACAGCCAGCCTGGGCTGGCCTCCGACCCAGCAGAGCCCGCCGGACCTGTATGGGCTTTGAGGCGAATGAAGCTGCCCAGAGTTTGCCCTGGGCAGTGGGGAGAGCCCCGTGGGAGTTCCCACATTGGATCACGGGGAGCGAGAGTTAGGAGAAAAAGGGTGCGGGTCAGCTGTGGACTGGAATCAGGAAAGTCTCAGAGGCCCACACTGCCACTTCCAAGACAGGTGGCTGGGCAGGTCTCATGAGCTCAGAGCCTTGTTCCCCCAGTGCAAAGCTGGGGTAAAGGTTCTCGCCCCCAGGCATGCTGCTAGGCGGCAGTGCACTGTTGGATGGCAATAAAAGCATTCCTGGGTTCCCTCCTCTGGGTAAGAGAATATGAGCTGTAAAATGCATCCAAGCTTTGGCATCACCTGCCCCAGCACCAGAGCCACAGGTGGTGCCAGCATCGGGCCTGCAGGAGCAAGGCCAGGCCACTGGCCCTTGGCTGTCTGCCCCTTAGGAAAGAGACAGAATCAACCCCCATCCGCACAGCCCTTAGCCTGTCATCAGGACCTTCAGACTGGAGGCAAAAGAGAAGCCCAGGGCCCGGCAGCTGTGGATCCTACCCGAGAGCTCTCGTGGCTGCAGCCCCCGCCCGCCCAAGCCTCTTTGCTAACAGAGTATTTTTAACCTGCCACCTCCTTCCGCTTTGCCGATCTGCAGACAAGGGTCCCTGCGAGATAACAGAATCCATTAGTGCCGCTAGAGCCAGGCCGCGCCTGCTAAGTGCATCCTCAGCAGCTCCTTCCTCCATCCTGGCAGCCGCGGCCCACTGAGGCCCAGCTGTTGGAGGCCCAGCTGTTGGAGGCCCAGGCAGGCTGTGCTGCGAGAGGGGACCCCAGCTCCCACGCCAGGCCCAGGAAGGGCTCTGGACTCCCCCTTGCTGGAAGTTTCACAGATGATCTCTGCCCTTGCTTTTTAAGGAGCTGCATTATCCTGCTCCTGAGCGTCTTGAGTCCTCTCATCTTCCCCATTCCTCCAGGTCCCACAGGCATCAAGGAGGAATGTTTCCTAACTGGCCCTCCTCAGAGACCACGTCATGAGGGAGGAGAAGTCCCCACTGTACTCTCCTGCCTTCGTCATGGGCAGGGGACCAGGGACTCTCCCTGTCCTGAGAGGGACTCTGGGCAGAGGGGTGGTATCTTCGCTCCTCCTTCCCCTTCTTGGGTCGCCTGGCGGGAAGTCACAGATCTGCAGGGGTGAAGGTGTCCCCTGGCCAAGTGCTCTCTAATCACATGTGCACGCACCAGCCCCTCCTGCTAGGGCCAATTTCCATGCTAAACTGTTCATGACTGCCAGCCGGCAGCACGGTGCAGAAGTGTCAGACCCCATCAGTGCGGAGAGCTTGGACAGGTGAGCTTCGAATGCAGCTGCCTCCCTGCGCTCCCGGGGGAGGCGCAGCCCGGGCACTCAGAGGGCAAGTGGCAGGCCACATCCAAGGTGAGGGAAGGGGATGCCTGACCCGCTAGCTAGTCTTTCCTGAGCAAGTGCTGGCCCACACTGGGAGCAGCACCGGGGACTCAGCGAGGACCTGTGTTGAGGGAGCCCGTGTTGTTGGGGCACAAGGAGGGTCAGAAAGTCTTCCTGGGGGCGAATCTAGGCCGATTGTGTCCCCCCTAATGTGCATGGCTCCAAGGCCCCCAGCCCCAAGGACCCCGCCATCCACAGCCCCATCAGCTTTGCCAGGAAAGGGGAGCTGCTCTGTCTCCTCCCCTGTCCCGCCCTCACTGACCGCTGGCTGTCCGATCCGGCTGTCCGTCCGTCCATCTGTCTGTCTTCTGCAGACACCACCTCCCCCCACAGAGCGGAGACGTTTATGACCTGCTCCTGACGCTGCGCTCCCCATTCTCATTCTCTCTCCCCTGCCTTCGTTTTCCTTTTTCTTTCTTGGGCTGGGAATTCAACCCAGGGTCTCCATCCTGCACTACACTGCAGTCTTCTTGGTTTGTATTTTCCCTTTGAGACAGGGTCTCACTAAGTTGCAGAGTTATCCAAACTAGGCTGCAGCTCGTCATCCTCCTGCCTCAGCCTTCCAGACAACTGGGATTACAGGCACGCACCCCACACCCTACTAGCTTCCACATTTTGGAAAAAGTAAAAAACTGCTAATGGCTTCCCGCGGCTTTTAGGTCCAGCTCAAAGTCCTGAGCACAGTTCTGGCTTCCCTCCAGAATCACCCCATCTCTCTGCTCCCCTTCCTGGGCACCACTGCTGCACTCACACCCTGAGCCCGGCTTCTCCAGCCCCCCTCTGCTTCCTAAGTTCCCGGCTCCATACAGAGAGCCTGGGCCTGCTCGGTCCTCCCACACCGCCCCACTGGCCTGAGGAAGGGCCCCAGTGCGCAGCTTCACCGCCTCCTCTCTGAAGCCTCCCTAGACTGCGCCCCTCAGTCGACGCCTCAGAGCCCCATCTCATCCCACCTGTTCCAGCAGTGGGCTGCACCGGCCTCGAGGGCCTAGCGTGTGGATGCTTCCCTGGCCGAGTGCGCAGGGGTGACCATGCTCACCATGGAAGCAAGCAGCCTCGCCTGTTCCCCCACCCCACTGAGCTCTGTCCATTTGCCGGACGTGCTGACTCGGGATGAGTGGTGTAACCGCCCTGGGCCTTACTCCCCTGAGAACGGCATCGCAGGGACAGCAGGGCCTGTGCCGTGGCACCGTCGTGGGCACTGACGTCCTCATCCAACTCCGGCTAGAGGGGCAGAGCCTGCTCCCATGATTCCTCCTGGTTGTCTTCCTGCGACCTCCCGAGGGGCAGGAAGCACACAGACTGCACTCTCCCCGCAAGGGGTTCTGCCTCTCCCTGTCAGCTCCTCCCAGAAAGAAGCTAAAGCTAGAAAGGTCCTGGAAGCTCATCTTGAGGAAGTGCTAACTTTACCGATAGGTAAACTGAGGCCCGGAGGAGCTGCAGGTCTTGCCCAAATCACACAGCTAGAAAGCCCCAGAAACCTAGCGGTCAGCAGTGTGATCCCCAGGACTCCCTCCTGTCTTCCCAGCTCTGAGATAAACTCTATTTCCATCTCCTCTTCGGAAAGAGCAGATGGTGGGTGGCATCTCCAGCCTCCCCAGGCATATCAGGCCCTCCTGCCCCTCTGCTGACCGAGCTCCGGCGTCCCGAGTCCCTGGGTTTCCTAAGGAGGCTGTTTCCCTGCCTCCCTTGAGGGTGGCGATGTTGAAATGGAGGCTCTCGTATGGGGCTGTGCTCGGCCTGATCAGAGACCACACCCAGAGAGCCGGCCCAGAGAGGGGAGAGAGCGGCCGAGGTCACTCGGGCTGGCCTTGGGTCCAGGCCTGCTCCATGCGCCACACTGGGCCAGGCACCAGGCCACCCCCGGCTCCTCCTCCTGTGCATTCAACACAATCTGGAAATCGCGCAGAGTGTTACACAGAGTAGTTGGTGCGAATTAATAAAGTGCAGGTTTTGGCTGGAGCCTCCACCTAAAATAGCCCCTGACTGGGGAGAGGGCCGGAGGACTGCTGGGAAGGGGCGACCTAGCACCTGGCCTCCTCCTCCGGACACAACAGGCCGCTTCTCTTGGCAGGCAGCGCGTTGGAATCAGGGAAGGAAGAAAGGGGTGATTTCAAATTGTATTAACTAACGGGGTGGGTGAAAGTGGGCGCAGAGTGGCTGAATGTCTCGCCCAAGGACATCTGGGTGGCACAGGATGCAAGTGGGAATCTGAGGCTGGGGTGGCACCTCTGACCCTCGCTGGCTCCGCAGGGAGCCAGAGGCTGACCCCAGGTCAGCCGACGCTCATTCGAGAGGCTGCACATTCCAGGAGTGGCTCTAATCTGAGACGTTTTAATGGCATTTTAAGACAGACTATTCCCTCGCTGATTCTCCAGAGAGGCTGGAGGGAGCTTCGAATCCTCTTTGAAGAAGCGAAAGCAAGCCTTTTCCTCTGCAGGCATGTTCAGAGAGGGGTGTGCTGCAGCCCCGCCTGCTGGTGTGAGGGAGAGGTGTCAAGGGGCTGAGGAGAGGGCAGGCGGGCTACTCCCACTGATTCAAACACCGGGCCTTGGGGGCGTCCTCCACTGCGGCCAGCCGGAGCACTGCTGTTCTCAGTCGGAGAACCCAAACCGCTTTTCTGAAGCAAAATGCAAATTTCAACCCAGCTGATCAGCCCTGACCCGGCAGCGCCACCTCCAGCCTGCCCGTCCGTCCGTAGCAAAGGGCCCAGGGAGCAGGCCTGAAGAGACTGGAGCAGCGCAGTGGGCGACGGCCATGATGCCAGGTTCTGGAACTCCAAAGCCCAGTCACCGTGGAGCCAAAGCCTAGTCACAGAGGGGAAACTGAGGCATGTCGGGCCAGACAGAAAGTCCTGATGTGCCCGACCGCACCGCATGCCATTGCAATGATTCCTTCCTTTCGCTCCTCGGCGGGAATGAATGTGATTGTGTTTAAACAGTGGGGGATGAGTGGAAGTCTTTTATATTACAAGACCCACTGGGCCCTCGCTGAGAATAATTAATCTATTAATTATGTGGCATCGGAAAGCAGCCCTGGCTTCTAGGCCACGGCTCATGTTCGTTTGCTTCTGTACCTCCACAGCGAAAGCCTCCTCCCTGGGGCACAGGAAGCCCTCGTGATGTCTGTGGCCAGATGCAGGAGCCCCAGCCAAACCCGTCTAAGCGCGGTCTCTCCTCCAGCGTGTCGGGCAAGGTGAACGGGCTGGGAGCCGCAGAGCAGCCAGCCTCGGTCACATACTCGTGCCTGGTCCCCCAGGTTTGTGCTCCACTTTCTCCTTCCACACCTGGGTCACCGCCAGCTCGACAGATCTGGCAGCCAGAGGAGCTCGAGGAGTTTCTGCCACACCCCAGGCTCCCCGGGCAGACACCTTGTTCTCAAATATCCAGAAGTGGAACCTAGAACATTCTACTACTTCTTCCCAGGGGAAGGGGTCAGAGTGCCAGAGCCAGAGGCCCAGCTCCAACCCTGTCCACTTGGGGGCCGGTGAGGGTTGTGCTAATGAAGGAGTAAACAGAGGAGCAGGGAAGCAGCACCATGTCCCTGCTAGCGGGTGGAGGGGCGCTGGCGGGAGCGGGTTGGGTTTCACGGGCATTCCACAGCGGGCCTCTCTGGGCAGTGGATCAGAGCCGACGGAGCCGCAGAGACCAGAGGAGCCTCACAGTCGAGTGTGGGCAAACCTGACAGCCCATCTGGAACCCATCCACCGCCAGGCTCCCTCCCTGTCCCTGAGGTCCTTCTGGGAGCAGGGCAGCAGGGCCAGGTGCCTCCCTCTGCAGCGGGCAGGCCGGGTCCCACAGGTGCCCCTCTCGGGGCTCCCAGCAGCAGCCCCAAGCTTCAGTTCTGCCCCAGCCTGTTTGTCACAGCCCAGCACCGCAGGAGGGAGGAGGAGCAGCATGGGTGCTGGCCACGCCCAGCCATTTAGGGCACCTGAGCCACCAGCCCCACCCCTTAGCAGCAAGAAGTCCCGGAGGCCGCCCAGGTAGCAGTGGGCCTTCAGACCTCTACAGCAGCAGAGTCCACAGCCCTTGGCTGTCAGAGTCCTCTTCCGTCTCTGCAAGGAAAATTGGGTGGTAGAAACAACAAAAATGTCATCACCAGAGCACACAGGGCAGAGCAGACGATGGTGCCCTGCCTGTGACACCGACACGTGGCAGCCTTGCTGGGAGAATTGCACCCAGCTCCGAGGGTCCTCCCCGAAGCCTATGGGACAGGGACAGGGACTTCCCGTTTTCCTAGCACCACTGCTGCTCACGGGCTTGGAAGGAGGAGTCAGAGTTTTATTGTCACCCGTCCCATTTTGCTAACCTTGGACCAACACCAGCCAGCACACAGGGTGGGCGTGGAGGGGCTGTTCCTGTCCCTCTCGCAGGGAGGGAAGCACACTGCTCTGTGACCAGGAAGGAGCGCCCTCTCTGGGAATACCCAGCCGGCTGAGAGCCAAGACAGGCTGCCCGCCTGTTTGTCAGAAAACCCCACAGGGGCAGAGGCAGGCGGACCACCTGGAGGGAACCAGGCCCTTTCACCCACCCCAAACCTCTTCTAACAACAAACCTTGAGAACAACCTGCTTCCCCAGCACAGCTTCCTGCATGGTGTTTGCCTAATCTGCCTGTCCAAATCCCTGTCCAAACAGGAGGTTTCCTGCCCAGCACTGGCAATTAGAGAGCTAATTATCTGAGATTAGAGATGGAATGGGGGGCTCCCTTTTAATTACGGGGAAAAATTAGCCCAACTGATGTCGTCAGGGCCAATGGGAGGCGGAAAGTCCAGGTGTGGACCCAGGGCAGGGTGGCGTGGGAGGGTGCCCTGCTCCGAGCTCCCCCTGGGGTCTGGGTAGATGGGGAAGGAGGCTGGGAAGAGCTTCCCTCTGGGGGACTCCGGAGAAGGTGGGAGAGAGGACAGACACCCAGATGCAGAGACAGAGACTTGGACTGACAGGAGACAGACGAGGAAGGGAGGCAGAGAGAGAGAAGCAAGTGGAGTGGAAGGAGATTAAAGTGACACCAGAGACAGGTTTGGAGGCCATTTCCCTCTGTCTCTGCTCTCCCCCCCTCCGCCCTGTGCCCCCTGGCACCCAGCGCAGTGACCTGGCGCCTTTACCCACGGCACAGGCGAGCCAGGCTCTAGCCCCAGCTGGGACTGGGTGTCCAGCCTGGCACACGCAGCTGCCACAGTGATCTCGCCTCGTGATCTTGCCTCTCCTCTGCGGCCCAGGTGGGCCTTATACCAAACAGCCCTTGCCTCCTGGCCTACGAGAAGACTCTTGACTCAGAAAAAGCACTCATTCATTAATTTAGTCATTCATTCTTTCATGCCACAAATAGATCGGGCATCTATGGGTTTTTATTAGTATGCCAGAGTTCAAGTCAGCCATTGACTCTGAGTGTTAGCCACATCTCCCACCTCTTCCTGTACCTCAGCTGTGCTTAAGCCTTCCCAGGGACACCCACTGGCCCTCTCCTACTACAGAGACACAGATACAAACCCTTGGTACAAAGATCTGATAGTACATGAGGCAGCATACAACCAGGTACAGAGTCATGTGGTACAAACAGAAGATGAGGGCATAATTATTCGCACACATTCGTATCCTACTTTTTTCCAAAGAAGGAATTACAGTGACTTATGATAAAGGATTTGGCAAACATATGTACAGATAACTGGCTTGGAGCTAGAATAGCAAATCCACAAAAGGAGTGGAAGTACAGTGGGCCCTCAAGTTATGACTGGCCTGACATGCAAACAGCTTGGATTATGACCAGAATCTGTTTTAACTTATGACCAAAGTCTTAAGTTACAGTCCAAATGCCGGCTGCTTGTGCTTCCAGATGGTCTCAGATACAGATTTAACCCTTGAAGAGTTCTAGAAGGAGCAGTACAGCATCCTGTCCTGCATGGGGTTCATTGAGAAATCCTGGGCCAGTGTCTCTCCAAGGTCACTGAGATCTGCCTGTGTGCAGGAGAGAGACTTTGAAGGCTGTGTAGAGGAGCCTGAGCCTCCAATTGATCAACTTGAGTTACAGCCAGCCTCAGGAATGAATTGAGTTCATAAGTCAAGGGTCCAGCGTAAACGTGCTACCAAGGAGGTTAAGTGGGGCTCCAATACCAGCCTCAGATTCGGCCTGACTGTCCCAGCAGCTACATCCTAAAGGACAGGAAAGCAGCTAGAAATCTCGGATCTAGAAGTGTTTCTATTTTTCAGGAGCAACAAGGCCCAGACATTACATTCTAGAAGTGATTTGTGATCATGTGAGATATTATACGGAAACAAGGACAAGAGTTTAACATCAATATCAGAGGCTTCTTTTAGGTGGCAGTGTCCTGATAATGTGCCACAACTAGGACGCCCATGTGACAAGTGGCCTTTGGGGAGAGACCCCACAGAGCAGCGGACAGTCAAAGCCGAGTGTGCGAGGCATTAGTAAAGGGAGGCCGGCTGCGTAAGCTTTTGTGGTCCACGTTTGTGGCTTTTCGGAGCTCTAAGTTGATTCAGGGATAGAATGCAATTTTTTAAACACCCTGTCATGCTTGGCACACTGCTAAAAGTTGAATAAAATGAACTATATGGATTCAACTTCTACCTCTGGGAATTTATAATTTATGTTGGCACTTAGGTAAGGGCTCAGACAGCAGAAGATGAGCATTAGCACGACAGACAATAAGATGTTAACATTAAACCCAAGACAAAGGTGAGTGTCTCTTAGAGAAGCAAATGGATTAATACCAAACTGCCTCAGGTTCCAATCCGTCCACACGGCTGGCTGGCTGTGTGGCCTGGGAGGTGCCTGACTCTGTGACCTGCAGTGTTTCCTCTTTGAAGTGGGCTTTGTGTAAGATGCCTGGTGCCAGGTCTGACGTAGAGCGTGTGCCCAGTTAACGGTAAACACGCTCCCGTCCTAGGGTGCCCAGTAAGGCTGTGGGGCTGGCACGGAGGAAGCCAGGAGGAGCTGAGTTCTGTGATCCCCCTGGGAGGCTGGACACCTGTGCCTCCTCTGGGAAACACCTGCAAAGCGTCCGCTCTGCCAGTGGCCAGGACTGTTGAGACCCAGGCTGGAGACTCATCCAGGTGTCCCATGGGAGTCCCAGCACTCCCTTTGCCTTGGGCCTGTTCGCAGCACAACTTGCCTGGCAGTCCATGGCACTCCTTTCTCCCACCTGCTTCCCTTCCTTTAGGAAGGGCTTGGGCCTTGCTGCCTGGAGCATCACTGTTCAGGCCCAGCCTTCCAGCCCGGCCCCATGAGCCACCCCAGCCCCTCTTGTCCCTGGCAGTTCCGGTGTCTGGTGGAACGCGGGGCACCAGCTCTCCCTCCCCGCAGGGCTCCCTTGTCCACATTGGTTGTCGGGCAGCCCCAGGTAGCCAGCAGGCGACAGACAGCAGAGTGGGGAAGCACGGGAGCCCGTGGCACGCCCCTCCTGCCCCCCTGCTCCACACCAGGCCACCCCTGGACACACCTGTCCCACCCACCTCCCCTGCTTCTTTGCAGCTTCCCTGGTGCTTTCCAGCGCACTGCCAAATTGTCAGACGCTGCTTCGAGAGGTGACGTGCTGCTCTCTTAATGACTCTGGTCCCTGGAGAGATGCAGCGCTCTTTTAAGAGAAAGGGGGCATGGAGGGGTTGCTTCAGTGCTTTGCACAAAAGCCGAGCTGTGGCTGCTTGCAGGTCTTTTTAAGGAGCAGATTAGAAGTGGGCAGGTTTGCCCCGAGCTGCCTCCTCTCTGTGGGTGAAGGACTGGAGCCGCCCTGTAGCTTTACTCTTGAGAAATGAAAGGGGTCTCAGTCTGAATGCCGCCATGCTTGGGACCAGTGGCCTCAAAGCTCTGTCCCCAGAACAGAGCTGCGGAGGAGACCCAGCCAAGCCCTCACTGCTGGCTCCTTGCTAGCAGGGCTGCTTTCACAGGGAGGCTGGGTGCCTCACCAGGCGGAGGCCCAGGCTTGGGCACCTGCTTCTTCTCCTGCTCCTCCTGCTCCTCTTCTCCCTCCTCCTCCTCTCTTCTCCCTCCTACTGCTCTTCCTCCTCCTCCCCATCTCTCTCACCTGCTCCCTTGGAAAAGGCAGAGCACAGGGGTGACCAGTTGCCCCCATACCACCCTGCAGATTCCCACCCTGCCCAACTGTCCTCCTCGGCCTGGTCCACCTGAGTCTACGGATGGAAAGCAAATGAATCAAAGCTTCCTCTCCCTCCTGCTCCCTCCCTGTTCCCTGCATACTCGCCCATTCCTTACCTCGAGGGTTCCCGCTGCAGCCTCTTGCGCAGGCAGAATCATTCTTTCCAGTTTTGGAGACGAGGAAAATGAGACTCAGCTCCCTTGGCTGAGTGCCCTGTGGCCTCCACCCCAGATGTGCCTGGACGGTGGCACCTAGGGAAGGGTAGACTGATGCGTGGGGCTTGGACCCTCGAGAAATGAAATGAAAAGGCCTGTGAAGAGGCTGCCCGGGCGACCCCTGTGCAGTATCTCTGCGTCCTCCCTGAGCGTGCGCTGGTTTGGGGCATTTCTTAGGTTTATTTTGTTCTCTGTTGTCCCCAGAGTAGCTCTCGGCAGTCTCGGTCCCTCTTGTGCACTGGCATCCTTTGCAGCTGCTCGGGGGGTGGTGACACTGTGGTTAGGAGGGCACAGCTCCAGGTGAGGGCGCCGCTTGGGTCAGAAGACGGGGAGAGACCCACGGAGACCCACAGGAAAGAACCGAGGCTGCTCAGCAATCCGGTGTTCTGCTGATGTTCAGAGAAAAGGGAACGCAGAGTTTCTTCCCGCTAAGGCCAAGGCCAGGCCTGCTTCCTGCTCTTACCTTGTGCAGTGAGATGCTGGCACCTGCTGCAGGGGACCCAGCCACCAGCGATCTGCCTGCTACTGGCACCGTGCCTGGCAGCTGTGGGGCATCAGCACAGGACGGCTGGGCATCAGGGAGAAGCAAGTGTCCAGCAGAGAGAACAAGGTGGCCAGGGGCTCTCAGAGCCGTGCTGCAGGAGGCCAGGCTGTGTCTGTCCACTGCGGGTCACGCGGAGAGTGACAGCCCCTGCTCACCACTCCATTCCCCCACCTAAATTCGAATGATCCGGCCCGGAAGAATAGCAGTGAGTTAATTAGGGGCCTGTTGTCACGAAGCAGTTCATTATAAAAGCCCCTCTCCTGGGAGGGGTGATGGGAAAGGTGTAAAGGTGACAGCATTTGGGCAGATCCCTTCCTGGGTGGGAAAACAGGTGTAGGAAAATGAAGATCCAACACAGTTCAGATCCTGGCTCTTCTGCCTGCCAGCTATGCGGCCTTGGGGAAATCACTGCACCCCTTTAAGCCTCTAGGAGTTCACCTATACCCTGAAGGTAATGGCAGTGCCTCTCTAGCATGATGTCAACAATAATGAGGGTTAAATAGTTTGAGCTGTGAGTCACAGTCCCCTTCTGCCTGGTCTCAGCAACAAGGACTCATCCATTCCATCGGTATGTATGTTATGGATAGTCCATTGTGTGTCTGATGGCCTACCCTGTGTGTGGCTGTACCTGCATAGCAAAGCACAGCACCTATTCATCTTGGTTACTTTCTTGTTTTTGAGACAAAGTACCTGATCCCCAGAGTTAAAGGAGGAAAGGTTTATTTTGGTTCATAGTTTATAGAGGTTTCATTCCATAGCTGGCTCCAAGGTAGGGTGGTATGGCAGAGAGGCATCACCAAGAAAAAACAGTCCATGGCAGGGCAGGCAGGGCAGCAAGCCTCCCTTTCCCTTTTATTCCATTCAGGCTACAAGCCTATTGGTTGGTGCCACCCACACCCAGGGTGGAGCTTGTCATTATCCACACCCAGAACTATGCCAAACCAATCAATGGACTGATTTAGCTATCACGCATCCTTAATCCATACTCACACATCCTAGATATGCCACCTCCAAAAAGATCCACCTATGAGCACATGAGGGTTGGGGGCGGGGGGGGGGCATCAAGATACAAGCCATACACTATTCCAAACAGTCTCTTCTCTAAATTCTTGAATTTAGGAACGGTAACTATGTATATTCACATATAGCTTCTTCAAGAGACATGCCAGATGCTATGGGATTCCCATTCAAAGATGGTGTGCCAGTTCATCTTGATTGTTAGCTTGACCAGATTAACAGACTCCTGGAGAGATGATTGGATTGTGAATGGGTTGACCCATTGAAGAGTTCATGGCTGAATGGACCATTCGGCTGAGTCCAGTTGAATCTAGTCAGGGGGAATGGGTCATGGCAGTGTGACTCTGGAGACTATATCTGGTCCCTAGCCCCTTCCTCTCAGGCTGTTTCCCAGAAGCCATGAGCTGAGCAGCTTTTCCCCTTCCACCATGCTGCTTCTGCCCAGAACCAGCCAACCATGGACTGTACTTCTGAAACTGTGAACCAAAATACACCTCCCTTCCTTTAACTTGTGGGCATCAGGTAGATTGTCCCAGCACTAGGGAAGCTGACTGGCACAGGTAGCATTAGTGCCAGCTTTATAGAGGAGATCACACTTAGGTTGGGTGTTGAAGGATGGTTAGGATCTAGGAGGTAGAATAAATTGTCAAGGAAACACATGAAGACCAGCAAGCCGAGGATAAAATTAGAAAACTGTGTGAAGGCCATGTTAGTTAAACCCTTGAGTGACAAACTCAGGATGTGAACTTTTCTAAATTTTCAGTGAGGCAATTAAAGGTGTTGATTATGTGCATGAATGCTTACAACAATTTACTATGTTTCCCCAATATTCCAAAAGTTGTGTGTATGTTCACCATTTTAAAAACTTCGGAGGCTGAGGTAAGGAAGGGAAAGAAAATTACAAACACCTGAAATTTAAGGATTTTGCATACAGAAAAGGCAGGATCAAATAAGTGTTTTAAGAAGATTAATCTGGCAGTGTTTGTTGGAATAGATTAGAGCAGGAATGTGCTGGAGGCAGGGAGATTTCTCAGGTTATTGCAGTAGCACAGATAAGAGGCAATAAAACCCAGCCCCAGCCCACAGCGATGAGAAGGGAGAGACAGCAGCATGGATGCATCTCCGCCTCTCTCAGCTACCATGTGTCTTCTGCGCTCTGCTGTGTATCTCCTGTGTGCGTTTTAAAGAATGCTTTCTCCTCTTAAAAATCCCAGGGAGTCTCCCATATCCAGACACAGGGCTGGGGCCAGGGCCACACAGTGGTGCTCAGAGCGCTCCGCCTCCCTTCCTGGCCCTATAGCTGAGAGTAGTCTTCAGTGTTAAGGAGAGCAGGAGATTACAGTTCCAGATTAGACGAGGCACAGCAATCAGAGGCCATGGAAAAGAACAAGTTCATTAAATAACCCTCTTAAGCGCCTCTCCTTTTCTCTTTTTCCCAACTGCAGGTGGCCCTTTTTGTCACAATGGAGAGACAGCTATGTGATCTATTCTGTTGCCCAGAATTTAGCCAGAGTCCCCTAGCACTGCTTAGATGTAGTCGTCAGTCTGGAAACAGGCTTTGCCCTCCTCCTTGGCTGAGAGAAAGCCAAGCCCCAGAGAGGGGCAGAATGAAAGAGTGCAGCAGCCTTGGGGAGCGGGCCCTCCCGGCCTTGAGTTCTGCACTGCCACCTACCAGCTGTGTGTGTGATCCGGCCCCAAATGCCTGACAGTCTTATGCTCAGAACAGGGAGGCCTGCCTGGTAGAGCTCTGGAAATCATTGCTGTGAACGCCCCCACCCCTCTGGCACTGGCTGACAGAGAATAGGTGCTCCATAAATACGTTGAAACGATAAAGAGAGAAAGCTACTCAGGACCATGTACCTCCAGTCCTAGGCCTCACTGATTTCTTTTCCTTCCTCCCGCCTGGAGCTGGGATGGAGCATTTCCCAAGAGTGGAGCTGCTGGTCAGCATTCCCACTCCCTTGACTTCTAGCCATCCTCTTGCAGAGCATGCCTTCCCCTCTCCAAGAGCCTCATGAAGGGGGCTCATGTCAGTCCCTGTGTTTCGATTCTATCCTGAAACCACCAGGCACAAAAGCTGTGAGCAGCGCCTTAAATGGAGATTTGGAAGGGCCCACATTGCGGGAGCGCTGGGTAAACAGAGATTTCAGTGTGGCAGAAATTCCTCATTATTCTTCATTAATTCTTCCTACCACTTCGATGCACTCTCCTTGCCCCAAATTCTGTGCATTCTCTGTGAATTATTGCAAGGCCTCTGTGTGATTTGATTTCATCAGGCTGCTCACCACCCAGGCTGTCCCTTGCTGTGTTTATCTTATTGCTTTCCCGAAGAATCAAGTGCTTCTTCTGCCCCTGGCTGCCGCTTTTCCTGCGGCCTCTGGCCTGCCAAAGCCTAGAGCCAGAGCAGTGGGTTAAAGGTGGGGCAGGTTCCTGAATTCCCCAGCAGGGTTTACCTGTCCATGTCCCCATCCCTGCCTGGGCCTTGAGGTGCGAAGCCCTCCCCGCAGAGATGGAATCAAGAGCCCTGGATTCTGCTTTCTTCTGGATCTTGCTATCAGCCCCCCCTGAGTGGTGGAGGGAAAAGCCCTTGGGTAGAGACCTGCACCTGTGTGGGGTGCAGTCCGTCATTAACCACAGGAAGGGGCACAGCGCTGGCCGCTCCTCCCTGTCCTGGGAGTGTCACAGACATGTGCTTCGCTGTCCTCTTCTGGATAATGAAGAGCAGAGAAGCCACAGTTTAGAAAAAGAAAACTGTCCCGGCACCCTGGGAGGCTGAGGTAGGAGGATGGTAAGTCCCAGGCTGGCCTGGGCAACTTCGCAACTTAGGAAGATCCTGTCTCAGTTTTTTTTCAGTTTTTTTCTTGAGACAGGGTCTTGCCACAAAGCCCAGGCCAGCCTCAAACTCCGTGATCCTCCTGCTTCAGCCTCCCGAGTGCTGGGATTACAGGCATGCGCCACCTCACCTAGCTCAAAATTGTTTTTAAAAACTATGTTTTTAAAGGGCTGGGGATGTAACTCAGTGTGAAGTCCTTAGGTGCAATCCTCAGTGCCATGGAATTTGAAAGGAGGGAAGGAGAGAAGGGAGGGAGGGGAAAAAGACAGAGCTGACCCGTGGAGCTCCCGCCAGCCATTCTCTCCACCTGACCTGCCCCTTGACCTTACTCAGAGCTGGTGCTCGGATCCGCTGTCCTCGCTGGCCAGGCTGTTAATGCTCAGATTGTCCTGGAGGCCCAGGGACTCTGGGAACGTCTCATATCCCAGGAGAAAGCTACCACCTGGCCCCTAAAACCCAGGCATCTCCAGGCCCAGGCTGGCACTGCTCCCACCCCCAGCTGCATAGAAGGCAAATTCGTAACATGCACAGAAATAGAAATAATTGTACCAGGAAATATCAGTCTCCAGTGTCAAAGTCCCAGTGATGGACTGACAGCTCACTGAGGACTAGTTTTGGAAGCATCTACGTGTGTGTGTGTGTGTGTGTGTGTGCGCATGCGTGTGTGTGTGTGTGTGTTCTGAAAGCTTATCACATCTTTGTGACCTTCTGCCTCTCCATGGACGCAGACAGGGGGACCTTTGGCCCCTCCTCTCCTGGCTCAGAGCAATCCACAGGCTGCATTTCCAGGCTCTGGAGTCTCCCTCCAGCGTTTAGGGTGAACTCCCCGCCTTCCTCCAGGGATCCCCGGCCTGCTGAGCTCTGACTGTGAGCTCAGTTAAGTTTCCTCCTCACAGCTCAGGGGGTGGGGCATGGCAAGTGTGTGTATGTGTGTGTGTGTGTGTGTGTGTGTGTGTGGTGTGTGCGCGCGGGCACACGCACATGCACACGCAGGAGCAGGAGGAAGAATCTCAGTCTGAATTTACCAAAGCCTTCAGTCTATAAATAATCTGGGTCATGAAGCTGTACAAAAATAAACGTTGGCATGAATTGTCTCTCGAAGCGCACACAGGTGCGGATCCACGCGCTCATTAATGCACTCGCAGTCCGTCTGAGCAGCACAGGGCCCTCCACCTCTGCCCTCCTTAAAGATCTGAACGCGCAGACGTCCACACAGCACGCATCACACAGAACCAAACATCCCACGCACAGCGCACCCGCACGCACATCCCTGCACTGCGGCAGAGAGAACGGGCGGTACGGGAGTGCTCTTCCGGAGAGAATCAGGCCAGGAGGCGCCAGGACCGCCAAGACCGGCGCTGAGCCCTCCTCGGCAATCTGGGTCAAAGTCATGTCCTCCCCAAGTGAACTGGTCCAAGAGACCAAGTTTCTAAGAAATCTGGGCTCTGGCAGGGCAATGCTGCCTTTCTCTCTGCATTACACCCTGAATTTCCCAAGAACTCTGTTTCCGCCCTTGTCTCTCCACTTAGGGCCTCCCCTCCTCCAGGAAGCCTCCCGTGGCGCCTGTTCCGACGCACTGAGCACTCCCCGCGCTGCCCCATGCCCACCTCTTCTCACAGGCCGGCCTGAGTGTCTGTGAAGGCCAGTTGGGTGGTCCATTTCCCCATCCCCTGCGCCTTGGCGGGGTCCCGTGTTGTTTATCGCTCTCGGCTCCTGATGCAGACCTTGCTCATGGAATACGTAAATATTGGACAGTCCTGAATTCATGGCTGATAACTCGTTTCATTTTCACAATATCCTTTTTCCACTGGGAGGAACAGGAGTTACCACCCTACTTGGTAGCTACAGAACCATGATATAAACAGGTGAACAACTTGCCTGGGGTTACACCTCCAGCTCATAAGAAAGTTCAGGGTTGGGGTCCAGTGCCTCCCTCCGCACTGTGGGTCCTGTCAAGCCAATCTTGTTTCCACCAAGGGCCATTAGAAGAAGACCCCAGCTGTCCTGCTTTTCAGCAGTACTTGCAAAAAATTACAATTACGCCCACTGTTATTACTGCAATTTATAAAGCCATATTAAAATGCTGAATCTCAGGTAAGGGCCCCATAATTTAGAGCTGAAATTGATGCAAAGGGAAAAATATGTGCAGGACTCACAGGTAAGCGAGTTCATTGGATCCACTGATTTGAATTGGATATTCAGGTAATGAGGCTGTCATTAATTTTGTACCGACATAGCTATGATTTAAATGAAAGATACTAAGAGGACTACTATTTCACTCTCATTTCTAAGGGGCCACTCCCACCTGGAAATCTGGACAGTAATCCTCCTGGGCTTCACCTCACAGGCCTCCCAAAGCCAGCCCTGTCCAACTGAGTTTTAGCCTCCAAGTTTGGCCTCCACATCAGGTTGAGTTTATTTCTGCCCCTGAAACCAGGTGGTTGTCTCCTTTGTAGAGGTTTGAAAGAAGAGTAGATAAGGAGGGAACTCGGGCTTCCAAGGACAGCGATGCTTGCCCTTGTGGAATAGCACACAGTGGCAGAGAATGTGGGCCCTGAACACAAATCTCAGTTCTGCCTCACTTCAGTTGTGCGATCTTGGAAAATCACCTAACTCTCTTGGCCTCAGATTTATCTATAAAATGGGAACAGTAATAGCTTTATGCCAGGGTACTTATAAGGGTTAAATGGGTTACACTTTGTAAGCCGATCTCAATAGTGCTGAGAATGCTGTAAATGCTATATATGGCTGCTGTTAACAAATTAATTAGGTAAACAGGGCCCTTTGGAAATGTACCAAGTCTAACTGCCTTCAGGCAGGGCCACTCCAAACTACAAAGCTATCTACCATCTGAGCCTGTCCGAGCTAAATGGCTCCGGCTTCTACATGTCCCCCAGGGTCAGGCCCTCCTAGGAGAGGTCACCAGCTAGAAAACCACGCTGGTGACTGTATCAGTCATATGGACTCGAGGAACAGACAAGATGCACAAATGTATATGAATTCACAAGACTGGCTCACAATGGCGCCCACAGAGTCAATGAGGAAGGGTGCAGAGGGTCTGTCTGCACACTGGAGACTAGGATTCAGTCGAAGGCCTGGAGCTCACTGCAGTGCCCCATGTGAGTCCGTACCAGGAGGCCAATGGGTCTGGGATGGAAGGCTGAAGAGTCTGCACCGGAAGCTGAAGGATTCGCTCCGGAAGCTGGAGAGTCTGCGCTGGAAGCCAGGAGATGACGTCCAAGGCGAAGACTGGAGCTCCTCGGAAGGAACAGAGGCAGAGCCTCCTTCCTCATTTCCCCTTTGTACCATCAAGCCCATGAGCCGCCCTAGGTGGAGTCCTCCATGCCCCAGAGTGTGGAATTGCTGAGCTGATTTAGCCAAGCTTCACTTAACCAACTTCTCAAGTTGACACCATCACTCAACCGTCACAGTGACTTATCCCATCTGTCCTTGTCACTTCCTTCTTCTGTTGTCCCCAAATTCCTGCACTGCCTGGGGTGACATCGAGACTTGTGCTACTTGGTCTGCTAGTGCCATGCTTTTGCACTGGATCTGTGGTTTATTTCATGTTATTGTTGCACTTGTGGTTGTTGAAACCAGGCGCTGGGCATGCACGCTGACACGGTAGGAGAGCTGTCATTCTGTGGAATGCCACAGAAAAGTGGGCGCCCCATAGGTGGACTTTCCAACTCCTGCTTTTATTTTGGGACTCCCTGATGGTCCCTCACCTCACCATTAGGCATTCTGAGTCTGGGAGGAATAGAGGACAACTTTGAAGCTCACAGCTTCCTTGGTCCATGGGAGCCGTGCATTGGCCAGGCATCTGGACCAAACAGGCTGGAGCCAGATCAAGCCCCCACCCCACCCTGGGCCCGGTAGAATGGAAGAGCTCAGATTATGAGTTCCAAAGCCCTGGCTTGGACCATGATAAGTCTTCGATCCCCCTGTGATGGGATAGCTTAGTTCAGGTTCGGCACCAACAACATCTTCTGTTCTGGGTTAGTCTTAGCTCTGCCTTTGAGAGTTATACATCTGATTCTGGCTTCTACTGGTTTATTAAAAGATTGAAGTTGCAGACAAAGAATTTTTAAACACTTCTGACTAGGTCTCTGATTCAGTAAAAAGCTCCTAGTTGGGACTAGCCCTAACTGAATGCAGCACCGTATGCTGTAAGTTGCCTTTGGTTCAGTTCCACGTCTAACCTGACCACTGCCTGGTCCCGGGCACCACAGAGAGAAGGCTGGGTCTATAGCTTTCCTTCCTCCTCTGACTTCATGCCCAGATCTTGCTGCAGATCCAGGTCAAGCCCCAGGCTTATGGAAAGGCCCACTGGCCGCCTGAGCCAGGAGGTCCTGGCCAGGCCTTCGAGACAGCTGACTCTGCAACTCCTAAGCCAGCACCTCTGGGAGACCTCAGACTCCCTAGAAAGGAGCAGCTGTCATGGGAGGGTGGGGAGGTACTGAGATGTCCCCTTCATGGGCAGGCATCTTCAGACTTGGGCAAGAGCAGACCAGAGCTCCCAAGGCCGTGGAAGAGAAAACCGGGGCTGAGCCAGCCAGAAGCCATGGCCACCACAGCACCCACCACCCGCTCCCTCCTGTAGTTACCCAAGAGCTCTAGTGCCTCAGACCGACTGCATTTCTCCAGGCAAAGGCCTGGAGTGTGGAAAGCCCACTCCTGAGGTAGAAAAACAGAGCAAAGGTGGAGTTGAGGGGAAAGCGAGTAGGTATGAGGGGCAGGAGTGGCTGAGAGAAGGCTGTGTTTGGTTCCACTGACATTTCCTCCTCAGCCTCCAGCCCAGATCCCCTAGCTAAGCAGGGAAAGAGGAGAGTGGCCCAGGCATGGTAGGGCCTAGGCCTGGCCTACTGCTCATATCCCTGGGGTTGGGCACAGGAGCCTCAGGAGGGGTCTGCTGTTTCTGCCACTGGAAACTCCAGATCCAGAGCTGCCAGCTCCGCCATCTGCTTCCCACCCTCCCTGGTCCAACCCAACCCCACAGTGCTGACCATACCCTGTCTCCGCCCCTCGAGTCCGCCAGTTCTCAGGAGGGTGGAGAAATCGGGATGGAAGCCCCTGCCGGCCCCATTCCCCCAACCCTGAAATAAATACTGCCAGTGACTCTTGACTGAGCCAGTGAGAACTGAAAATGCTTCCGTTCGTCCCACCTTCCGCCTCTGCCATGATGTTGAGCACCCAGCTTGGCCTGGGGTTGAATAAGTCGTGGTGCTGAGGAGAAATGGGCAGAGGGAAGAGAGGGTTAGTCCAAGAGTGCATGCAGAGGGCGAAAGGAAGGAGCAGGCTTGCTCTTCACATTTTTTTGCCCTGACTTTACTTAGCACTGGAGTCCAGGATACTCTGTCACTGGTGCCTGGTACACGTCCTTTCCACAAGCATGTCTCAAACGTTCCTTTTTATCCATCACACACTGGCTTCCCAGGCCCCCGAACATCCAGCGAGGGTTATAGGAGAAATGGAGAACACATCTTCACCTTCAAAATGTTGACAGAACTTAGGTCAGCTGAAGGGATCAGAGAACAACTCCAGTAGGTGCCGATACCTGTTTCTAGTACACATACATGAGCAAATCAGTTGTAATCCTGAGACCAAACGGTTGGGGGAAAAAGGCATCTGCATAGGAGCAATTAATTGGCCATTGGAAAGGTTGGAAGGCTTCCCGGAGGAGGTGGGGTTGAGTTAGAGAGTGTGTAGGTGGACAGAGGACCAAGCAAACCAACTAGGGCAGGGAGCATTGGTCAGAGGTCAGCTGCTTGGCTGGGAGAGGAAGCTGGAGACAGAGAACCTTCCAGCCAAGGCACCCTGCCCCCAGCTGTTTCCGTGACCTCAGAACCTCTCTCCTTGGAGCTGCGGCACTGTACATGCAGAAGCCAGCCTAGACTAGTACTTCTCAGCCCCCTGCATGAGCTGCACTGGCACTCCCGGGAGTTTGTTAGAAATTCACATGTGCAGGCTCTCCCCGCCCTGCTGAAATTCTGACGGAGGTCCCAGCCTTGTACGCAGCCAGGCTCTTGACCCCAAGGGCATACTGGTTTGAGAACGCTGGATTATATTGCTGTTCTCAATCCTGGCTGCTCATTTAATTCACCTAGGGAGCTTTTAAAACTCAATGAGGGTGCATAGACCCCACCCACAGAGATTCTGATGAATGCATCTGGCCCTGGCATTCGTATTTTTAAAAACTTTCCATATGATTCAACTGCACAATGAAGGCTGAGAAGTACAAGTCTTTCTTACTGTCCTGCAATGGGCTTGGGGAGGTTCAGCTGGGATTCCTGGACCACCACGTCCCACTGGGTGGACTCGAAGGTGATTAGAGCCTAAGTCTAGAGGAAGAAAGACTTCTTGAGGGCCAAGAGTTCTGAATCTCTCAGTGACCAGTGTTTATGGTTTGCACGTGTGCACTATTCCCCGCATCTGCCTGAAGCAAGGATACATGAGGAGTTGCTGACTCTCCCACTGAAAGGTCAAATAGGTGTGCATAAACACACATTGGCTTGCACACACATGCATCCCATGGCACTGTAAATACAAACAGAGGCACACAAGAATCATCACAGTGTGGGCTGGGATGTGGCTCAGTGGCACCGCGCCTACCTGGCAAGTGCAAGGTCCTGAGTTTGATCCCCAGTACCAAAAAATAAATAAAGGAGAGAATCATCACAGAGGGATGGTCAGAATCATTCCTAAGGGCATATGAGCACATACAGATAAACCACCCTCAGCGATCCCAAGCCCAGCACACTCAGACTTCCAGGGAAGAATTCCTCTTGCTGAAAACTGGATGTTTGCAGTAAGTGGCTCTTCTTTCTACAGAGCAGCAATTGGAAGGAGCAGCAGTCATGATCAGTAAGCTACTTCCTCTAGGTGGAAGCAGGGAGCCCATTGGGAAAGCTGATGGAGATACTGAGGACACTCTTTTTCTCTCGTAGATTCGAGCTGATGGTCCCCCCCATGGTGGGGTCCAGTACGAGATGGTCTCTGTGCTCAAAGATGGGAGCCCCATCCTCCGGGACATGGCCTTCTCCATTGATCAGCGCTACCTATACGTCATGTCTGAGAGGCAGGTAAGAGCTCACATCCATCCCTCCTTTCCAGCTCTGGTAATCTGTAACTTTGTTCAGAAGCTTTTCCATCTCGAAGAGAGACCTCTGGGCTTGCTACACAGGCGCCCTGAGAGAGGCAGAGTCCCTGCAGGCTTCAACAGGGAGCCAAAGGGAAGCTGCCGGGGGCCAGCCACTTCCCAGAGGCTTCTCCCTTGTCCACAGCCATCTCAGCAAGTGATGAACAGCCTGCTGGAATGGGCCATACCGCACGAAGCAGCTTGGTATGATTAGGAGGTAGATTTACTGCTCTCAGGCCCACAGAGTCTGCTGCTCAAGGGTGCCAAAGAGGTGTAAATAATCCAGGCCTCCAGGCTGGGCTGGCTCCTGGGAGAGACAGACCCCAGATAGGGCCCCAGAAGGAGATAAAATTGTGGCCTGAGTCTTAGATTGGTTCGAGTTATAAGCTGGTCAGCTCTGGGAGGCTGAAACAATGCCTACAGAGCTGGAGAGCCCTGTAAAACCCACTTCTCCCCTCTGCTGGGCGGCATCCAAGCAAGTCCTCCTCCTCTTAGATGCCCCCAGAGTCCATTTCCCTGGCTGTGTGCGAGCAGAGCAGAGAAGGCCGGTGCACAGGGAGCTGTGTTGCAGGGAGAGAAGACGGGGGTTTCTCCAGATCACTGGGCATCCAGCAAACCCAGCAGCCTTAGCAAAAGCTAGTCCATTCCACTCACTAGGTCAGTGGGTTAACAGCTGCTCAGCAGCCATCTTGTTCTTATTGTTTTCCTGAGCAGAATGAGTCAGATAAAGGCCAAAGAAGGAGAAATAGGACCATGAGCCTTCCTCAGCAGCTGAAGACGTGGCTGGGGCTGGAGGGACCAGTGGCTTTCACAAGGTGCCTCTCATCTCGGATGTCAGTCTGATTATTTGCAAGGATTTCCATGTCCTTGATCAGCTTCACCTTTCCCAGAATTCTCTTCACTCCTTTCTCTTCAAATGTAAGGAGTCTAAATCCGGGGATGAGCTATGAACAGAAGGAGTCAGGAAGAGGCGGATGGGCAAATGACAGCATTAAGGGAGGCAGTGATGCAGTTCTAACTTGAAAATTACTTCTTGAGAATACATGACACAAATCATATGCTAATTGCATGCAAATTACATCCAGATCCTCTTGAACCCACCTGTCTTTTTCACCTTCTTTTGTGTGGCCCCTGCAGTTGAGGCATAATCAAGTCCAGATGGGAATTTTGTGGAGCTGGAGGAATCTTTGCCTACCTTAGAGTGGATAAGATGGTCTTGAAAATAAACACTGGCATATGGTCCCAATAAAAGTCCCAGAAAATAGGCCAAAAAGAGACCATTATTGGGCACACATTTATTGGGGGGAAAAGTATTGGGCAAACATCAAAATGAATGGGATTTGGTCCTCTACTCTTATGTTGATTATAATCTAAAGAGGGTAAGAGACATTGTATTAGTCATTTTCCCGTGCTGGGACAAAATGTGCAACACAAGCAGTTTGAAGAAAGAGAGGTTTACTTTGGCTCAAGGTTTCTGAGGGTTCAGTCCATGGTCAGCTTGCTCTAAGGCAGAACAGCATGGTAGAAGAGCCTAGCAGAGAAAACTGTTCATCCCATGGTGGTCAGGAAACAGGGAGAAAAGTGAGGAGCTGGGAATACACCCTTCCAGGTCACATACCTCTTCCAACCTGGCCCCACCTTCTAATAGCACATTCATCTGTGAACTTTCCAGTGGATTGATTAATCCATGATGGATTGATTAATCCACTGATGGGTATAGCAACCCCATGATTTTTATTGCCTTCCAAAAGTCCCACCTCTGAACACATGAAACTTTTAGGGGTACATTTTAGATCTAAAACCATGGCAGACATGTACCCCACCATCTATAATGTCAAATTGAGTTCTACAAGTGCTCTGCTTTTTCTCCATATTCTTTGTTTGTCAGACAGAAGGTTATTTTTGAGGTAAAAATCAGAAAACAGTCACAAGTCACCAAATCCCACTAATCAAAATGTAGCATCAGATTAACACTGACGAAAATGTAACCTTGTGTTCACATTTGGTGAACACCATCCCAGACACTTCTGCAGGAATAGTCAGATAGGACGAACCGACACATGATATCCTTTTATAAGCAGATAAAAGGTTGGTCAGAAGGATTGAATAGACCCACGAGAGACTCCAGGTGTGGCTAAGGACCAGGGAAGTAGCTCAGAGTAAGACCACTCGCTAGAGTTCCACAAGCCCAGTGAAGTGAAAAGGCAGACGCAGCAGACAGAGGTCGTCACAGAGACCTTGGGGGAGCCGAAAAGGTTCCAAGGCATAAATTCTGGCTTTTTAAAAATGCATTCAAAATGTGGCCACAAGAGGAGGAGCTGGCCTGTGGCTGGAGGAGACGTCAGGGTATTCAGTGGCCTCCCAAGTCCTTGTCTGATGTTGCCTCTGGGAGCGTCAGCCTTGGCCACACCAAGGGTCCGTGTAGCTTATTTATAAATACGCTCCTCTTCAGCCTCATCTTCTGCTTCCGGTGACCTCTGTCGTGGTACAACCTGTACCAAAGAGAGCACAGAAATGGTAGCCAGGCAAGATGGCAGATGTGGGGAGACCCTGGGTTTGATGCCACAGGCTGCCACTGGTCAAGAGAGATAGGAGGGGAGCTTCTTCCTGTACCAGGTGGGCTGTCATCAGGAGGCCGAGCCCAGGGTGGATGTGTGATGGGCCTCTGAAGCTGGTCATCTAGACAGATATATTTATATAAAAATAGAAGGCCAGGTGATTTACCAGGGGCTGAGGCCCGTCTGTGTGAGGCCATCGAGCAGCGCGCTCACAGAGAACTCAGGCCTCTTATGCAAGGCAGGCTACTGGGTAACAGGAGATCCATAGGTAAAAATAAAGTCAGGTGGCCCGGTTCTGGTCCCATTTTTGTGATAACCAGCAGTAGAACTCGCACGGCTGCAGTGTCTCCCTTTATTCCTCAGAAGCATCTGTCAGGTCACAGGATTGTCCTTGAAAGCCAAAGGTCTGGTTCGCTCTTCTATGGCTGAGAGGGCTTGGACGTCACTTAACCTTAGTGTGTCTCACACAAGGTCAGTTGGACTCTTCTGGGACAGGAGATGGGGAATTTCTTTCCAGTCTGCCTCACATACCATATAAATGCTTGTCACTAATATCCTACAAAGCCCTCCTGCTCTTGAACTGCATGGTCCCACTTCCTAGGTAGTAGGAGATGAGGGTGCTGGAGAGAGGTGAGTGGCTCAGCTGAGCTTGGGGCCCTGGATCCTCCTGGCCACCTCTCACTCCCTGGGCCAGGAGGACCCTTACCTGCTCACGGACTTCAGTTCCTTACCTTTAAAGATAGAGATGCCACACTGTTTCTAAGTTTAAATCAGTGCATAAAATTGTTGTTTTCCCACCAAAATTTAGATGTTAGAGTCTCATCTAAGATTGAGGGGTTCAGACTCTTCTCTCCCTGCAGAAGACAACACCCAAAGCACCATAGATAGGTTGAGGTTGGACCAGAACTTGTAAAGGAGAGATTGAGGAGGCCATGTGCGTTCCGGTGACCTGCATTGCTGACTAATGAATGCGCTGGAGATTGCAGGGTTGCCTGTGTGGTTATGCATACGTATACTCCTGCGTTGGGGCGGTGTCTTAGTCCATTTCCCATTATTATAACACAATATCTGAGGCTGGGTGACTCATAATAAAGTGAAGAGGTTTCTTGAGCTATGATTTTGGAGGCTGAAAGTCCAAACCGAATGGCCCACTACCTCATTTCCTTCTAAGGACCATACCCTCTATGATCCGATCTCGTCCCACTGGACCCCTGCTTTTAAAGGTTCCACACCACCTTCCAACTCGTGAGCCCATGGGGGCCGCATTCACACCATGTCCAAGCCATAGAGGCCACAGTTTAAAACTAGAGCTCCCTAAAAATCCTACAACCTTGTAAGGCATCATGAGAATGGACTTCCCATAACTTCACTCGATAACAAATCTTTGGCAATCTAATTTTACCCCATCCCCGACACTTATCTCTCTGTTCCCCCACCCCTTCCCTAAAACATGGTACCTGTTATATCCTTGGCACTACATGAAGGGATTAGCAACTGTTCCTCATCTCCCACTCTGCCTAGAAGGTTTTCATGTTCCTACAAAGCTAGAACAATCCAGGAGGCACTTCTCTCTTCTGTCTCTCTCTCTCTCTCTCTCTCTCTCTCTCTCTCTCTCTCTCTCAACTAAATGTAATTAAGAAATAGGACTAGTAAAACCATTGGGTTGTTAGCGCCACTGCCTAACAAGTCAATGTTAATGTACTGTTAATGGATCTATGGCCAACCAGTCCCAAGGGGAATTTGAGAGCAGATTTGCCAGTCCTGCTGTTGATTGCCCAGGTGTTCCTGAAAGGATGCCTGGCTCATCCCCAGAAAGCTCACCTTCATCCATCAGCAGAGTCAACAGATGTTATGAGCATGAATCCAAGTTGCTCCCATATCCTCCGCGTCTAATGGAAGTCAGACGGTAGGGTCCAGGGAGAGTCAGGCGGCAAGCCGAGTGAAAACTCAGCAACAAGATGAAGAGAAACAGGAAAGCCAGGGTCTCCACCCAACTCATCAGGCTGGCCACTCCCAGAAAAGGAATACCACTCTGTACGCAGGGTGGATGGGCAAAGAGTATAGGGATGGAAGCAATTATTCTATTTTGTACTTTAATTAGTTTGAATTAGCAGAGGGAATAGAGGCATAAAATGATCCAGCGAAGGGTGAAATGGAAAAAGGGAGTCAGAGTGGAGAGTGCTCCACGCAGGCTGGAAAGAGCCCTGGGAACAGCAGCGAGGCTGGCGAGGGGTGGGCATGATGGAAGTGGGTGGGGATGTGGGATTCTGCTGTCTATTTCGAGGCCTGGAGAAGCAGAGTAGCAGCCCACTGGCTAAGAGCTGCCTGTGCAAGTGAGACTCACCTCCGCTGCATAGCCAATCACAAAGTATGTGACTTTGAGAAAGTTCCTTAACTGCTCTGAGCCTCAGTTGCTTCATCTTGTGTAATGAGCCTGAGAATGTAGCTGTTGTAAAGACTGAGAGTCTACATAAATTACTGCATGTGTCTGACACATGGTCAGTGCTTTCAGTAAGTGCTAGTGTTTAGTAGTAGTAGTATTAAAACCTCCCAGGAACTCAGAAAGGGCTAGAAGCATACCCGCCATAAATTTCAGCAGGGGCAGCATTCCCATTTTCCCGCAATGGCCTCCAACCTTCCATTCCTGCCTCTCCCTCCCAAGGGCCTAAGGGGACTCTGGCCTGACCAAAGGACAGCACTGGGCTGAGTCACTCATAATCTGATATTTATTTTAAAATCCAGGAATGTGCCCAGCAGACTAAACAGTCCTGCTCCCCTGAGTGCACACAGAGAGGCAGCCCCAGGCCCAGCTGGGAGGCTGGAAAGCAGCCATCTGTGGGGACAAGGAGGGAGCAGAGCCTGCATCACCCGAACTCTCTGGGCCTGTCCAGCTGATGTGTGGATGCCTGGCCAGTGAGGGACTCACCAGGGGGGCCTTTCATTTGTGGCATCTAAAATGAAATGCCAAGGACCGGGGGTTTAGCTCAGTGGTTTTGCCGCCTGCTGCGCAAGCACAAGGACCCGAGTTCGATCCCCGGTACCAAAAAGATAAATAAATAAATGAAATGAAATGAAATCCCAGAAACAGGGTTACCTTCTCCAGGTGGCGGCCCTGAGCCCCCTTCCGAATGCCCTCCTGTGGGCCAGTGGTGGGCACACTGTTCTATTTGTCTGTTGCTAGATAGCAAACCATTTCAAAATTAAGAGCACACCACAGTATTTTGTCATGCTCACAGGTGGCCTGAGCCAGGATCGCAGACAGGTTCTGAAGCTGGCTTGTCTCTGCTCCACAACGTCTGCAGCCTCTGTTGCCGTGACATGAATGGCTGGGAACGAGGGCCTGGAATGATCGGGAAGCTTTTGCATATCTGGCACCTGGGAACTGGAAGAAGGGATCAGTTAGGACTGTTGCCCAGCATGTCTTATACAAGGCCTCTCCTTATGTCTTAGATTTCCTCAGAGCAGGGGTGGCCTCAAGAGAGGATGCTTGAATATGGCTGCTCATGGCAGACATGGCGGCTCAGGGCTCCAAGAGTACGCATCTCCACAGACAAGGTAGACACACTATTGCCTTTTAAAGCCTGCACTTCGGAAGTCAGAGAGGGTGTTGTCTTCTGCTTGTCACTTTATCATCGTGTTGCCCATCACTTTTGTGATCTGTGACCATACTGTAAGAATCAAGGCTGAGAAAAAAGAAAGCACACGCCTTCCTGTCTGCCAGGGCTAAGAAACCCCTGAGCATCAGAGCTGTGGGACTTCAGAGATGATCCAGTGAGAAATCTGACGACCAGGGTGCACCCCAAGTAGCTGTCCTTTTCCTGCCCCATGCAGGCTCGGCAGTGCACTCCAGACTCAGAGGAATCACTTTGATTTCCCTGAACACATACGGACATATTGGTGGTTTTCAGCATGTGGAAGGTTGTGTGAGTCCTGAGTGAGATCCGTTACGTGTCCGTGGGCCCCAAAAACAGTTCTGGGAAAGCCATGTGGGAACCTGTCAGGAATGGTCACACCCTGCCAGGAACGGGCCATCCATGGGTGCTGATTTTAATGGCACGCCCGGCAGTCATTTTCGAGTTACCAGTGCCATCCCAGGCCACGCAGGAGAGCTAGCCTTCCATGGGCAGGCCAAGAGTTCCTTCAGGGAAGGCAGGAAGCTGGCATCTTTACCACCCTTGCCTTAAGTAGTGAAGAGAGGTGGGGCAAGGAGACTTTGCCCTGGACTTATGAGAAACAAAAATTATTTGGAAAGATTGAAAAGTTACCCTTCCCTGAGACTCTCCAACACAGGAAAAACCTTGCAGTGATTCCCTGCGTTGGGTAAAGAGCCCACGTGGGGCCCAGGGAGGAATGGAAGGTCCGGTTGCCTCTCACAGTGTCCAGCCAGCTTCCCCAGAGAGCTGCTTCTATTTTCCCTGGTTTGGAAGAGGCCGTGTCAACTGCTAACCTAGATCTAGGGCCAAAAATAAGAACTCCTCTCAAAGGAGGTATTGTCGGCGTTGACGTAGAAAGTCTGCTATCTGTAGCCAAAGCTACTAAACTGCCAACCCCCTAAGCCACCTGAAGACCTCGGGGAAGAGAAGGAAAAAACACTGGGAACCACACTTCCAGATGTCCCCTGCTCCTGTGTCCTGACATTTCAGACTGTTATTTTGATTGTGCCTATTTGTTTAGTCCGGGCGATACGGCTTCCCAGGGCCCGGGCAGAGTAGGCCAAGGTGTACTGTTACAAGGCCGACAGGGACTCAGTAGCAGGAGGATCCACTACTGCCTGGGCTGGGAGGTCTGGGCTGAGCCTGGGGAAGGCAGAATGTGAGGGCCAGGAGGCGACTTCCAGAGCCGACCCTGAGGAGCTGCGGAAGAATCACAGAGTTTGCAGATCAGGAAAGTGGGGATGCTAGAATTGCTGCAGTGCTTTTGCTTTAGAATAGGTCACTTTCAGTGCAAGCCTTTGAAGCACATGCGTTTCTGGTCAAGGCCCAGGGTGGCCAGGAGCTGAGTGCTCAAATCGCCACCTGTTCCAAAGGCAGAGAGGAGTCCTGGCTCCTGGGGCCTCGGGTACGGGTGCAGGGGCAGTGACCGCCTCCCTCTGGGTATGGATGTGCCCTTTCTTTCCCCCATTTCCACTGTCACAAGCTCAGAGCCTAACACAGAGCTAATTCCCTGGCTATTAATATTCTCATCCTTTTTATAAATATTTTCACATGAGGGAAAGAAATGCAAACCTACCCTATTAATCAGACGCTTGGCTTGCTGTATATTAGAAAGAAAACTCCAGCCTCTTATTTTTAAAATCCTTTGGTTTGGAAAGAAATGATTGAGCACAATGCCCAGGCTGGGCAACTGGTGCCTAAAACCCTCATTTCCTTAAATGGGCAGGGGCCCTGGAGTCTCCTGCTCCAGTGCTTGGCGAGGCTCTGACCTCTGTCTAGGTAGGAAGAGCCAAAGGCTGCCACTGTGACTGTTTGGAGTGAAGTTCAAGGAAGGGATGGAAAGTCAGTGTTCCAACACCACAAGGAGTCCCACCCGGCCCCAGCCCCTTCTCTAAGAGGAAACGGACGCCCAGGGAGGGGCCTTGCTTACTTGGGTCACCACTGAGCCACCAAACGACCCAGGGTTCCTGCTGGTGAACCCTGTCCACCCAGCCTTCTTTCCCCGACCTGACACTGCTTCCCTCAGCACAGGCAAGAGAAAACACTGGTTGTGTTTAAAAACTTTTAATTAAAAAAATTAAAAACAACACAGCCCCACAGGAGTCCCTGAAGATGTTCCCAAGGGTCAAATTAAAATGGGAGAAATTTGCATATCATTTGCATACACCGATTCAGTCATTCAGCAGACCGTCAAGTGTCTACCATGTATAATGCATAGCGCCTTCGTCTGCTGATAAATCATTTGCATATGCAGAGAGGGACAGGGTCCTTCTAAGGGTGTCCCAGCAAAGATCTCCGTAGGAATAGGGCTGCCTGAAGATAGGTGCTCTGGTCAGGGCAACCACAGCACTAAGCATGCTCTGTGTGGGGGCAAATGCAGTAGAATCCCTGTCCTCAGGATGGTGCATTCTGGAGGGAAGGAATGGAGGTAAAGGAGGAGAGAAGTGAACAGCCCGGTGGGGGAGACGCAGTGTGCTCGCTGGTGGAGGTAGCTGCCTCTACCTGTGTCCCCGCTCCAGCCCTCACAGCTCTGAGGCGAGGCTTCGCCTCTCTGCGCTTCGGTAACCTCATCTGTAAGTGGGCTTAATTGTGGCATCTGCGTGAGGATTACATCCAATGAGTTCATGCATAAAAGGCAATCTGAAGCGCACCTGGCACAGGTTACCTGCTTCATAAATGTTAGTGGCAGTCATTATATTTTATGCTTGTGCCCCCTCATCTCATGGCCAGGCCAGGCCCTAGAGATCATGCTCTACCTGTGACCACACCTAAGAAAGAAACCACCTCCCACTGGGCCCCCAGCCCTCCTCTCTTTAAGATCTGTCGAAAGCTAGTATTTATGCCGTGTTTTTCTTATTTTAGTTTACAAACATGACCTCAGCTAATAAGTTTTACTTTCCCAGCCTTTTCCACAGATATGAAAACTGAAATTCAATCTGGCTAAGTAATTTGCCCAGAGCAGCAACGCTGGCAGACAGCCAGGTTAGGCCTCCACCCTACACTGGAGCAGCCAAGGGTACACTGCTTCGTTCCCTTGACAGTGCCCCCTGGCTGCTGTCTGGCTCCTCTCTCTGCTCCCTGCTCCAGGCTCAACATCAGGACTCAGGCTGGAGGAGACAGGTGCAGACTCCTCACCTGCACACCCAGGGAAAGGGGTGGTGGTACACTGTCCGATTTACAAACCCAGTAAAAACAGGCCAGCACTGCCCCGGGCCTGCTCGGGTGGGCACAGGAAACCCTCCATGCCCTGGGGAAGTTACTGCTGCTGCCATTCATCTCAGCTGGGCAGCAGACAACCTGGAAGGGCAGGTGTTGGCCCCTCCTTGACAGATGAGGAAACTGAGGTATGGCAAGATGAAGTGACCCGCAAAAGGGGATCGTGAGGCTGATCAGAGGCAGAGCAAGGAGTGACACATGGGTGTGCGTGTTGCAATGATCCCGCCCTCCCCACCACCAAGGTAGCAATTTGGGGACCCAGTGGGTGAGGTCGCAGTGCCCCCACCTGCTTTGCTACCCGACCCCCAGCTGGCCTTGTCCGGAAAACCCTCAAGGGTGTGGAGACCTTGCGAAGCATTGCACCCAAGCTGGGATCAGCTCTACTTCTGGCCCCAGCCAGGGGCTCTCGCGTTCGGAGGGTCTCCTGGCTCACCGTCCGTGGTCTCCCAGGAAAATGCAGGGGTGCCGGCTGTGGCACCCGAACTTTGCAGCCCGCTCCTCAGCTCCTTGCCGGCACTGTCCCCCGTGCTCCCAGAGTCGAGTCTCGGTAATTGAATGTGTTTTATTTAGACCATAACATTTAGTGCCACTTTGGGTTTCCAATTAGGCTTCAATCACTTGCCGAGAGTCTGATTTGTTTTGTTGTTTCTATCAACACAAAAGGTGCAACATCATAGGAGCCGTCACGACAAGTTATTTCCAACCACTGATGGCTGAGACCAGGGCAGCCATGTGAAGATACAGTTTCAGAGGTGTCAAGGGAGGCACAGGCATCAGCACAGGGCAGGGGAGGGGAGGGGCCAGCCTGCCCCTCAGGAAGAAACAGTGTGGAGTCCAGGCCTCATCGGGTGGGAGTGGGCAACAGCTGATAGGTAACTCGGCTCCTCCCCCTGAGGACCAAGGCTCAGGGGCCCCCAGAGAGGGAGAGGAGCTGGGCTTAGGCGTGGACAAGCGCTCTGGGGACTTCGATCTGTGAGGGCCCTGGAGGAGGGAAGCTCACCTCTGGGGGATTTCTTCAGGACTGACTGGCCTCTGAGCTCCTCAGCCAGAAGGGGCCAAGGAGCTGCTTTGCAAAACTGCATGGGGCTTTTCTTCCACTGCCGGCCAGAGAAGCCCTCTCCTGGGGGCTGGTCCTAGGAAGGACACCTGGGTTCTGACTTTGGGCCCCAGGGAGTTGGTGAGGAAGGGAGGGTGGCCAAGGGGAGGGGGAGCACAAGCTGCCAGCAGTGGGCGAAGGGTCAGCCTTTGCAAATTGCCCGAGTCAGGTCCGTCGACTGTGGCTGAGCTCATTCCCACGCTGACCTTCAGCACAGTCTTCCTAGCCATGACAGCGCCGAGAGGCAGGTGGGTGTGCAAAGCGCTCTCTCAGAGCCGGCCCTGGCCCCAGCGCGCCTGTGCTGCCCACAACAATGGAGGTGGGAAGGAGCAGGCTGCAGGGCTCCCTGGGGGCTAAGGGCCGGCTTCTCCCTAGCAGGGCTCTTTCTTCCACGCTGTCACAGGGACCCACCCGGGAAGTGTGAGTTGCAGCTCCCTCTCTGCCTGGCTTTGCGCTGCCTGCAGAACCCAGCTGGGCTGCACGTTATCCCAGCTCGCCCGGCTCAGGAAGCCAGTGTCTCAGCCACGGTCTGCTTCACAGTGTGCATGCCGTGGTTAAAATCCCGAGGTTGCGCCACTCAGATGGAGCTGCCTTCCTCACCCCTCCTCCTTGTGTTCCCACTCCCACCTCTGAAAGTGGCTGGGATTTGAAATTTCCACCCTATGGAGGAAGGGTGGCTGTGTCATCAGCTGCTGACTGCTTAGCAAACTGTGGACTCAGCCTGTCCTTCAAGCAGTGTTTGCTGATGAGAAGAGGGATCGGACAGAGGAGAGAAGAGGGTCGGGCAGGAAGAAGACCGGGAAGAGATATGGGGACAGAGATGAGAACAGCAGCCCAGCCACACGCTCCAGGAGGCTGAGGCAGCAGGATGCAAGTTCGAGCCCAGCTGGGCAATTTAGCAACTCAGTGAGACTCTGTCCCAGAATAAAAAGATAAAAGTCGCCGGGATGTAGCTCCGTTCAAAGACCTCAGGTTTGATCCCCAGGACTTCAGGAAAAGCAAGGAAAAGGAAAGTGAGCAGAGTGCTGGGGACGAAGTGGGGACTGCCCAGCGCTGTGGGAGGTGGGGAAGGCGTCCTGGAGAGAGGATGCCCAGGTGACCCGTGGGAGGGGAGCCTCCAGCCAGTAGGACGAAAACCAGAGGGACAGTGATTCAGGGCAGCAAAGCTTCAAAACCCAAGAGAGCAGCACAGCCGGGAGGGCTCCCTCCTGCCGCAGTGATGGGGGCAGCAGCCTTGCAATGCTTTCAGGCTCACAGTGTGCAGCCTGCAGCCCGGCTCTGCCCACCACCCTTCCGACAGGACCAGGGCCTCCGGGCCCAGCTGCTGTGACACAACGTGGGAAGGAGCGACCGTGGGCCAGCTCCTGCAGCCCTGTGGCCAGGGCCACCAGCAGGCCCGTGGGACAGGCCGGGGACATGAGAAAGGCTGCCCGCCTTGGCACAGCCTTTGTGATCCTGCAGGCCCACTCCCCATACAAGAGCCACTCCTCTGGCTCTACGTGGAGGAAGCCCTCTGTGCATCCCGGTTGGTGGGGAGAGGGTAAAGGAGAGAGAGAGCCCATGGCATTCATCCCCTCACCTCAGCCCCTTCTCGGTGGCAGAGGCATTGTCTGCGCTGCTTCCATTTGCCCAGGAGAGGACACTGAGTTTGGTATCTCACAGGTGCTGAAGTTTCGGGGAAGGGAAACAAGGAAAGTCTGTAGGCAAAGGAGGCATGGTAGGCTAGGGTCAAGCGCTGAGGACTGCTTTCGACTGTCGCCCCTCTTCCTGCGGCTGGTACTCCCTCGCTCAGCCTGTTTTCTCTTCTGTGACGTAGTGATAGCAGCGATCTCTGCCTTGCAGATTGCTGAGAAAATGAAGTGGCTCCTCCTTATCAACACCCGAGAGAGCAGAGCCAGGCCTCTGGGAGCAGCTGCAGCGCAGGCCTGTGCATTCCCTCGTCACTGCCGTGGAACCCCCACAACTGACGAGTTGCTCGTTTCTCTGCCTGAAGTCAGCTGCCAGTTGCGTCTATTTCTAGCTTCTGTCTTAAGAGACAAGAAGAATGAAGGGGAGCAGATAACAGTGAGGCCCACTTGCCCCTTGTCCGTTCCCCCCGTCCCAGAGCTCTGTCTGCTGCTCCTGAGGAGCCTGGAGAAATCACTGGGACCTTTCCCGGCTGCTGGATCTGCTCAGCTCTTGGCTCTGGGTCTCCCACCCACCTCCCGGGCCCACAGCGAAGCCCAGCCCCTGCCGGCCCAGGACTCCCTCCATACCTCCCCCACCTGTGGCAGGATGGGCCAGCAAGGTGGGGCCTCTGACTTCCCTAGTCCCTGACCAGACTCCTGAAACCCTAGGGGACCCAGAGCCACTGCCCTTTCTGCTCGCAGCCCCAGGCTGGGCTGTGGTCCTCCTTTGCAGAGCCCCTTCCTGCTCCACGTCCCTGAGGAGCTAAACTAAGGCTCAGGGGAGCCAGCAGCCTGCGTGGAATTCAGCCACCTGGCTCACAAGAGGGCCTTCAGCCATCCTCTCTCCTCCTGCCCGATTTCCCCTGCACCTCTGCTGCGCCCTGCATCCACTCCTGGCCTGGCGGCCCTGCTGTGGCCAGTGGCAATTTCTGCTTGTCCTTCCCTCTCTTCCCGGGCCCAGCCATGCACTCTGAGGTGTGTCTCCCCGGGAGGGAGCGTTGAGGGTGACAGTGGTCATAGTAGTACAGGGAGACCAGGGAGGCCAGCACGTGTGTGTGTCAAGAAGACATCCACAAGGTCCCCAGGAGCCCAGGAACGAGCCAAGCCGACCCCACCCGCCTGCATGGTGACTGGTGCAGGGGGTAATAGTGTAAACCATGTGGCTGAGTGTGTGTGTGTGTGTGTACATGCATGCACACACACGGGCCTCCTCCCCTGAACCAAGGTACAGCACACTCTCTGGGGCTTCCCAAGGCCCCCAACACCGGTGTCAGCAACGAAAGCCCCTGGCCTCCCTCACAGGTAGGGAACGGAGTCTGGAAAATCTCTTGTGCAGGTCTGCTTCCTGATTTCCAAGCTCTCTCCTTGGCCCTCGCTGTCAGCATCAATTTTCTGTAGCGAGTGATTTAACCTTCATTTATTCATTAATTCCTCTTCCTCCTTAACTTCATTAGGTGAGATTTATAAGGGTGCTGAATTGGAAAGGTCACCTGTCCCTGGGCCCAGGACACCATGTGCCTGCCTCTCCTCTTGTGAGCGTCCTTCCAGGGCACTCTGGACTTAGACGGAGGTGGTGGCAGGTGAGAGGCAACAGCAGAGCAGGGGCTCCCAGCAGGCAGGGTATGCAGGTGGACGCCCAGCTCTAAACATTTGCCCGCATTCCCTGCTTACTGTGGGGACAGAACAGCAGGGTGCCAGGCAGGCTCTAGGTTTAAGACCTCTGGAATCCTAGCACTGACCTGCTTCAAGTCACCTGATCTTATCAGGCCCTCAGTTTCCTGTAGGTAAACTGTTAATAACGGACAATGATAGACTCCACTCCAGCAGACTGTCACAAGGATTAAATGAGACCATGTAGAGGGCACACTGCCTGGCAAATTTGGTAAATGCTGGCTTTGAAAAAATACCCTTCATTGTACTGGACAGGCCCTGACCATGCTGGGGGGTCATGAGGTCACTAACCACTGGGACAGTGGAGCAGGAAGTCCACCGATTTCCCCTAGACAGTGAAGCCCTCATATTCCATGGCCAAGCCCATTTCCAGATCCACAGAGAAAGCATAAGTCCGTAGAGGAGCCAGGATGAACCCAACCACCCACTTCATGGTGCTGTCCAGTTGCTTCCTGCAGGATCAGGCTATGCTGGCTTCCTCCTCTCAGCAGTAGTCAGAGAAACTCGGCCCCTCCAGCACCAGTTGTACAGCCAAACTCCATCAGTGATTGAGAAAATAGCTTTAATAGGAAAACAGGCAGGCAAACCTATTCAGTGTGCCAAACTTGAATACTGGGTTTGAATATGATCACAGAGGATTACAAAAATTAATTTTATTTTATCTAATATTGTTTGATTTGGGGCCTCTGAAATTCAACATGCAAATTTATGCTCCTAGTACAAATTGGAGCATGTCCTGCTTGATGGAGAAAATCCTAGCTACCTCACTTTTTCCAAAATTCTATTTCCCTTCCTGGAGATCACCCACTTATGAACACACTCAGGAGTAATTCCAGGAGAAGCAACTCTGACCAGCGCCCCCTGCAGACTGGATAGCGGAGGATGGGCCTGGCCACGTGATAGCATCCACAGAGCTGGGGCCTGTGCCCCTGGGCTGCGCCCGGTCCAGGGCGGTCTTCACTGGGGTGCACATCAGTTCAGATGTGTGAGAATATTAGTTCCTGCCAGCCTCTGCTCAGAGATTTAATGAGATCCTTTGGGCATTGTTAATAAACAACGCCTGACCTTTTTAGAGTGGCAACATCATACTGTTTTATTTCATGAAATAGGGCCCTACACAAAAGCCCATTGGGTAGAGTGATTGTTACATTTGGAAATGAATTTTCTTCTAAAAGTGAATTTTGTGCTGAGACACTCACAGTACCCACTGACTCGACTGGATACCAGTCCCTGAGCAGCCCAGAGAAGAGGTGCTGGGTAGTCACACCGGAACTGGCTCTGGTCTCAGCCTCTGAGCTCTCCCCGGTCTGCAGCTGTGGCTCTAAGTGGCCTCTAAGGGCACTGTGGCACCATTTTGGCCTAGCTACAGACAGTTTCCTCTCCCTGTATTTCAAGCCAAATCAATATTGAAATTTATAGGCAGGAGGGAAGGCCTCACACATACAGGAAATATATTTTCTCAGCCATCTTTGGTTGGGCTTGCCTGAAGCATATATATCAGTCAGTGGAACCTTGGTGCTATTTTTCATGAAGTTGGATTTCTTTACCTGTGGCACTAGACTAACATCTAGTGGCCATGGGGTAGTGTTGGTAGACATCAGATGGAGGGGAAGGCTCACACTCTATTTAGGCTTGCAGGTATTCCATGACTTGGGTTAACCAGTTGCAGTGGATACCGTCATTCCTGTAGTTCTCGGGATAGCTGCCCTAAGGGGCAGACACTTGTCACTTCTGTTAAGGAACAAAGGCGACGGGCATTCCCTGTGTCCAGTACACAGCCTAGTGCTTTCCAACCCACCTGATCAGCCCTCCTCCTTCCAGAACTGCCATCCACCCAGGGTGTTGCTTTCTGCTTCCCTGCATCCCCGGGCTACAGCCTTAATGTATAAAATTACTTTCAACAAAAACAATGACGGATAACCATTAGGGGCAAGTCCTCCTTTTACATTGTAAAAATTGAGCTGGGAATTGTCACTTTTAGAGGTAAGAGAGACATATGGACAGAATACCAGGAGACTCTTATTTGTCTCTTAACATTAAATCTAATCATAAACCCATAGCAAGGCGTTCAACATTTGAAGCCTGTTTTGTTTCCCTTTGTTCGGGAGAAGTGCGCAGAGCCCCAGGGAGCCCCCACGCAGAAACACAGCATTTCCCTCTGCTTTGGCGTCCCCCGCAGTGAACCCAACTGCCCCGTCTCTAAGTCTGTAAATTATCGGGTGACCTTGATTCCACGAGATTAATCCTGGGCAGTTTGCGTCATGACAGGTGCTTGTGTGTAGGGATAGTAATCCCTTTTCTTCACCTTCTTGGCTTTGAATTTAAAAGTTTAGGAAGTTGCTACTATGTGCTAGAGTGTGGAGGGACACTGAAAAGACATTATGCTGAATGAAAGAAGCCAGTCATGAAAGACCACGAATCATGTGGTCCTGTGGATCGGAAATGTGTAGAGCAGACAAACCACTTGAGATAGAAAGCCAACTGGTGGTGCAGAGGCCAGGGGCTGATGGGGAGGGAGAGGGGGCTGCCAGCGGGTAGGGGCGTCTTTTGAGGGGTGAGGAACGTACTCCAAAGTCAGTTCTTGTCGTAGTTGTACAATTCCATGAACGTACTAAATGCCATTGAGTTGTGCACTCTACATGGGTGAATTTTATGATGTATTACATCTCGATAAAGCCCTTATTAAAAAACCTTAGGAAGGGTACAACATCACTTTTCCTCTGGCCATCACCCCCAAAGACAGCACGAACACTGCACCACCGGACAGCGAGTGGCCTCGGAGGGACCTTCTGTCCTCCTCCTTCCCCTTCCCCCAACCCCTTCGCCTTCCCTGGTGTCTGTTTCCACTCCTTCCAGCCCCTCTCCTCTTTCCTTCTTTCCGTGTGGATCCCACCCTCGGGCAGGCGACTCCAGTGGGCTTCGCTTGACCTCAGGGAGTTGAAAGTTGGCAGGAGGAGAGATCATGATGAAAATTGATAGTAACAATAAATTGTTAATATTATTATAAATTATTATTAGAGCTGTCTAGGACTTAATTTAATCCGCACAACATCCCTATTAGAGAGATAATCATCCACATTTTGTAGATGAAAAACTGAGACATAATGAGCAGATTAACATTCCCGAGAAAGCCGAGCTGGTCAGAGGCAGGAATGGACGTCACCCCCGGCTCTGCCCAGCCTCAGCCCCCATTCTCTGAGGCTCCATAACCTTAACTGTAGGCCAGGCTCGCTTATTTATTGATGAATTATAATGGAAGTAATTTGATGGGGTTCCAAACTGCAGTATCTGGGATCTCCTCTGCTAGTCGGATATTTATGGCTGCTTATGTGCGATTTCTGTGTGGCTGCCCCATTCATTCTGGTTTTCATTAAGACTCTGGCTCTGCTTAGGAGTCTGCTTGTCGCCCTTAGCTCCCTGCTTAATCTTGAGTGGCACCAATCCTTCACTAAAAACTGGAGGGAGGCTGCTCCCAGGGGCCCTTCTGTCCCCCAGGTGTGTGCCGGCAGCACTGGAGAGGGACAGTGGGTGTGCATGACAGGCACGTGCCCTCTGCACCAGCCTGAGCGCGAGGGAGTGCGTGTGTGTCCGTGTGCTGGTGTGTAGCGTGAGTGCAGGGTATGATCTGTGGTCATGTTCGTACGGGTGGAGTGACCGGGCAGCCAGGGGAGCGCTGAGTGAAACACATGGAGTGTCCCTCTTCCTCCTGCACCGCAGCCCTCCCTCCGGAAGTGTCGTCCTCTCTCTCTGATTAATACCTCCCTACGCTGATCACCACTTAACTCTGCAAGCCCTTGCTGGCCCCAGCTGGATTTCCCTTCTCCATAGCTGTCACTTAAGTGTCTTGTCTCTTTCCTTTGCATCTGTTATGTCCTTCCACCTCGTTAGCAAGCTCTAGAAGGGCAGAGAGCCTGTTTCCATTTCCTTTGCTTTCGGCCACCCCATGACATCCGCCCGCTGTGGGGCTGCCAGCACTGTTGACACAGGGTCACCAGCTGGGTGGAGAGGATTCTCCAAGCCCAAGGTCCTCTCCTCAAATGCCAGCTCAGCCAGGCGTCCCAGGGGACACCGGCATAGCCACTCCTGTCCCTCCAGCTCCGGACCCGGTACCAAGCAATGTCATGAAGTGTGGGACGGTCCAGAAGAACGGACCAAGCTCGTGGTCTGTCTCACTGGTGCCGACAAGTGCTGGCCAGGGGACTGAAGAAGTGGCCCCTGGCTGTCACCTCGGTGACCTTTCATTAGGGCTCATGGAGGATGGATGCTGGAGGGCCATGGCTTGGCAGGGGCTCGGCAGGGGCAAGGCTGTGCCCTCCCCGGAGGTGTGTGCAGCTTGGGCAAGGGCAGACCTCGAGGAAGGCAGGTGTCCTGCAGAGGCCTCTTCTTCTCCTTGGAGCAGTGCGTAAGGCACTTCTCACCAGCAGCAGTGGGGGACACTTCTGCCATTTCATCCTGAACACTGTCACCTCTGGCCCTGGCTGAGCTACTCCTTTGCCACCTTGCATCCGCTCCACTAACCTGGGCCTCTGCACTCCCTCTCCTGGCCCCAGACTGGAAAGCACCAGGCAGTCACTGAGTAGCTCCGAGCCCCGTCCCTTCTCGCCCCCGAACGTTAATGCATCACCGCAGTGAGCATCCAGACCGAGCAGATTACGCTCAGGTGGTTAAAAGTCCAGGTCTAATTAGAGTTCCAGGGAATCAAGCCATTGTATTATTAATGATTCTCCAGCAATGTTCTGATTAAAACAGTAATTTTAATAAGCGCAGCTCAATGCTAAGTGTTCACTGAGCACCTAATTACATCAGTTATAACTCCAAAATTATTTAAAATTCCACTTTTTTTCCACCAGACCTGCCATGCACCAAATAAAATAGAGACTCAGACAACTTGGTGATTATTTGCTCTAATTTCCTAAGCACCTGTTTTTTTAAAAAAAGGAAAAACAAATCTTTGTCTCTCTTCTATTTCCCTCAAGTTTCCCACCCCTCTGACCCCCAGAGGCTCCAAGATATGGGTTCTAGTTGAAGCAGCTGATGAGGAAGGTCAGAAAGAGAAAGCGGTAAGGAAAGCAAAGACACATTCTCCTTCACCAACCTTCAGGCAAAACGGTGACCCTGGAGGTTGCTCTGGAGGACCTGTGGTGGGGTGGAGGGGGGACCCTCACGCCCAAAGCCAGGGCCTCAGCAAGGCCAGCTGCAGGCCTCCCGTGTGCCCCCTGGAAGACAGGCAAATGGCAGCAGTTCTCAGGTCCTTCTGACCTCTGAGCACTGTGATTGGAGAATGACAGAGTGGCCCATTCCGTCCCCAGAAGGGTGGCAGGAGCCCAGGCGTATCTGCTGCACTGACAGTTGATTGACAGCCAGTGTTTTCTTTTAAAAACATCATTCTATCTGAGTTATCAGTCAGCAGCCAGACTTGTGCAATGAGCTTGAACAATGCCGTGTTGTGGTTCCCACTCCTGGGACCCTCACGACTGTGTGTGAGCAGGTGCGACAGGAGCAGCAGTCTCAAGCGTCACCTCGGTGCCCAGTTGGGGGCTGGCCATGGTGTCGCCTCCACCGACCCTTCTGTGTCTGTGGAGGGTGAGCCCCTGGGGCCCAGCAGGCTGCACGGCTTCGGGGCTCCCTCTGGGGTGAGAAGTCCTCGGCCATTTCCAGTCCCACACAGTCTCCACTCAGAGTTAGTGCCAGTTCCCACCGGAATGAATCTCGCTAGCCTGGCTGCAGTGCACGTCTGCTTCCTCCCGACCGGGCCTGCCGCGGGGCCCCCATGTGCAGCTGGGAGGGGTGCGCGCCTCCACCCCACTGTTTCTCACACCTTCATCCTCCTCCAGCCCAGGAACGTGGCCTGTGGAGGGAGGAAGGGGAGGGGTCAGGGCTTTCTCTCTTGGACGGGAATTGTCACAGGACAGCTCCAGGCTGATGGCTCTGACTCTTGGGGCGGGGCTGTGTGCGGACACCTCCTGCTGAGCTGACCCCGCGTCAGCATCACCGAGCCAGCGGGAGGCGCTTCCTCCTGCTGGCCACGCCCCCTCGGCCCTGTTTCCAGAAGTTCCCTCCATGCAGGTGTGCACAGTGAGGCCACAGCACCAGCCCACCCCCCGGGCTCCTCTTGGGCAGTTACAGGATGCTTACACAGCACTCCCTCTGAAGGAGGCCACAGACTAGGGCTCCCTCGCCCATCCTAGGCCTGCCACGGTGACTTTCAGTCCTGGGAGCCCGCCAGGCTCCGCACGTCCTGCCGGTCCTCACTGTCCCCTACGTCCAGGACGTGCCTCTCAGGCTTTCCAAGTCGTCCTCCCGAAAGTGTCTAGGCTCAGAATTCCACAGCCTTCCTCCCGAAAGCACGTGGACTCTCTTCCTTCTGTTCTTCCCACCCTTTACTAATTGGGTCAGGGGCCAGGTAAGGGGCAGAGAATCCTGACCTTGGATGCTGACATTCTGCCTCGCCTGGTCGGAACGCAGCACGTTGTATCCTGGTGCCTCACGGTGCTCTGTTAACATCTAACAGTGTTTACAGATGTGAAAACGAAGCTCAGAGGGGTTGGGGTATGTACTGAGGCCAAGCCACATTCTTCTGCCTTTAATAGTTGTGTCCTTTCCGTGACACCAGCAGCCACTCCTGTATTATAAACACTGTCTGTTTATTGGAAACACCTTCGAGTCAACTGATGCATCCTAGCAGAGTGCAGGGGCCCCCGGCACCAGCTATCAAACCCAGCAGATACAGTGACTTAAAATAAAACCGAGGTCACTGGGCCTGTGTGACGAGCTTCTTAGCAGGTATTTACAGACCTCTGCTGTGTGGGAACCGGAAGTGGGCAGGCAGGGATGCCATGGAGGAGGGAGGGGAGCAAAGGCCAGTGGTAGACACCCCTCGACTTACAGTGCAGTCACGTCACCGTCAGCCGAGCTAAGTGGAGAACAGTGCGTGGCGCAGATCCGAGTGATCATCTCAACTCAGCCTCGCCAGCCTTAAATGGCTCAGAGCCCACACACGAGCCCACTCCGGGCTGTCACCCACGAAAGCCTCTCTTCCGAGAGTGCCAAGTAGCTCATGTGCACACACATGGACATTTTGAGACATGAGATGCGAAAGCACACAGTGCAATATGGAGTCAATGCTGGCCACGCCGTCCCCAAGGAGACCAGCTGTCAGCCCTCACTGCCCTGTCCAGTGCTGTGAGCAATCCCCTCCATGTGCCGCAGCCTGGGAGAGATCCAAATCCCAGCTGTGGTTCACAGTGCACCACTGCAAAGCCACCGCACCTCCGTTAGGAAGGAAGGAACGCACACCTAAGAAGTGTTGGGCAGACAGGTGGGCTTTTGCCTCGGAGACAGCAGTCACTGAGGCCGGTCGGGAGGGTCTTCTTGGAGGAGGGAGAGTGGGGTGAGGGTGATGCATGAGGCACACTAGGGGCCAGCCTGGCAGGGGCACTGTGCTGACCGAGGCGGAGCTGGGATGTCAGCCCAGCAGGAAGTGAGTTTAAAAGACTAACACGTCAGGCCTGGTGTCTGGACGAACTCCAGGAAGGGCCAGTGTTTGTTATTTTGTACTCTGAGCAGAGATCAGCACTGTGAATCGCCCCTGGAGCCCTCCCTGCTGCACCTGCTCTTTGCTCCTGGAGCTTCGTCACCTGTCAGGCAGAGGCTGCCGCTGCGCCTGGGGACGGGCGTCTGTCTGACCACTGTGAGCCACAATCTTCGAACTCAGTGTCTACACAGAGTGCACGGCAGGTGCTTTCTACATATTTATTAGGGTTAACCGCTGCCTGTATCGTTTGCGTGAAAGCAATGGGCTCTATATTTTCCAAGTGGTGAATCCTTTGTGCCTAAGAGGCAGCATGGTGTAGGATTTAAGAACAGTCCAGCTGGTGGTACATCCTATCATCCCAGCACCCTGGGAGGCTGAGTCAGGCAGATTGCAAGTTTGAGTCCAGTCTGGGCTGCATGACAACTTAGCAAGACCCTGTCCTAAAATTTAAAAATAAAGGGTTAGGGATAGAGCCAGGGATTTAGCTCAGTGGTTTCGTCGCCTGCTGCGCAAGCACAAGGACCCGAGTTCGATCCCCAGTAACCAAAAAAAAAAAAAGTTAGTGCTGCAGCTCGATGCAAAGGCCCTGAGTTACATCCCCAGTACTGAATGAATGAATGAATTGTAAAAGAAGTTAAGAACAAAGACTTGCTAGCTAGCAGCCTGGGTTTGAGTCCAAGCTGTATAACCTACTGGCCTTGTGACTGAACACAAATCCATGCAGATCCTTTTGATGTCTTCATTACAGAAAAACTTTATGCAAGTATATGCATTATTTTTATGACTCTTTTACGAATCAATAAGAGATGCTCAGAGCTGAGTAACTTGCCCAAGGTCCCAGAAGTCACCAGCAGAAGGGCCGAGGTTTGGCCGGGCAGACTCTGGCTCGTGGACCCCGGCCTCTGTCACTGTGCCTTCAGCCTCAGTGAGGAGGAGGAGGGGTGAAGGTGCGCACACAGGTGTGGAGATGCCGTCCAGCTGGGAGGGTGTGGACTGCAGCCGGGGTGGCCAGGACGCAAAGACAGGGACCCGGGGAGAAGTAAGGCAGAACTTCCTGTCCTCCTTTCCATGCTGCTGCCTCCGTCCTCGCTGCACCCCGCAGGCTGCCCGCTCTCTTCCACATCAGCTCCCTGCCTTCTCCTGCCTTCTCCCTGCCACTCCTGGAAGTCTCCCTGCACCTTCACAAGTTGGTGGTCTGCTCTCTCCTCCTGCCACTTCCTTCCTCCCCTCCTGCCATCAAGGTTTCAAGGCTCTCACTCGCGGGTGCCAGCTTCCTGGCCAGAAGGTGTATTCCCAGCAGGCTCTTGAAGATCATGATTAAGGTGCATTTGTTAGCACCTCTGTGCAGGATTCCATACCTGGTGGGTGAGTGAGTGGGCGGATGGACGACAAACTGATGGTGATGGATAAATGAGTTCATCCCTGGTGGACTAATGAATGAGTGAAAGAATGAATACATAAATAATTAATTATATATGTTAACCATGTGCGGGTCTACTCAGTTATAGTCTATATGAATCTAGATTTACCAGGTCAAGTCAACCAACCAACAGTAAATCCACCACTGTCAATACCAGTGCAAGAGATTTGTATTTTTTTCCTTAGGTCTTAAGAACATGTTCTTATCCTCTGTATCGTCGAACACACACACACACTCATTGACTCAATTTGTGAATGACAAAAAAAGAAAAAGAAAAACTGCTCTGGAGTCCTTCCCAAGAGAGAAGGCCACTTAGCTTACCAAGAAAAGTCAGAGTAAAGATTTTCCAGATATCTGCCACGTCAGGGTGGACAAGATGCCCGAGTCTCAGATGGCTGGGAAGGAAAGCTGAGGGGTGGTCAAGAATTCCACTCTGTGGTGTGTGACATCTTTTTGCCTATTCAGAATTATACAACCCCTGAGGTGGGCGACCTATCTCAGACCCAGTGATGTGGGCAGAGCGGAGCTGGGTTTTTCTATCCTGTGTGCATGGCCATTGTCTAGAGTGGCCTACAGGAGACTCGGCCCTGGGCTTGATCAAGCCTGATTGTATCCTACACCATCTGGTAGCACTGTCCTCCCTTTATAAAGGCGGCCTGGGAACCTCAGGCTGGGTCCCTTCATAACGCTCCAGTGGATTCCAGGGAAGGTATCAAGGACGAGAAACAAGGAAACAAGGACTGGCTGAGAACCTGCAAGTGTGTGTCAATGACCGTGGCTGCCCACATCGGAGTAGGGAGTCCAGCTGAGCACCAGGAGACACAAATGAACTTGGTTAGGGGGCAATGCCAGGGACTTTGCCAAGGGAGGCCCCCTTCTATTCTTTCGAGGTCTTTTTCAGGAGCAGTGGTGGCCTAAAGAGCCCCTTCCCTATTGTAAAAGGATCCTACCAAACGTGAACTCCCTGAGTCCTCATGTCAAACAACACCGACCGTAGCTTCTACCTTCTGCCTAGTCAGCGTAAAGGTGCTCTTACCCCATCCCTGACCCGCCTCCTCAGCTCCTTCCCCTGATGATTTCCACTCTAAACCTCACCTTCCTAAGCTAAAGGCCAGAGTAGGTGCTTCCATGTTCAAAAGAGAGTTTGGGATTGACTGAGCTCCAAACTGCCCCTCTCATGTTCTGGTGCCCGAAAGGCAGGGCCCCAAATCAAGGCAGGGCCCAGAGTAGGGTCTGTCAGGCAAGTACCCAACTCTTAGATACAGGTGGGCTCCATGCTGGGTGTGGCCCTGCGTGGTCAGGGGCCTCATCGGAACCACCCCAGACAGACAGACAGCATGGAGTACAAGGGCCAAAATGGCTGGGTCACAGGGGTGCCTCGGTCTTGGTGCTCTGCCACCGCCCGTCCTCACCTCTGCCTTCCTGGGATACATGAGTCAGTGCTGGCCCAGAAGGCTAATCCCAGGCATCTGGCTCCGAGGTCAGAGGTCTGTTTTAGTTATTTCTTGGACCCTGTTTCCAAAATCCTTCTCATCCCCATTTCCTATCCCACCTGCTCTCCCTACCGGAATAAATCCACTGTTGTCATGGAGACAACATAGTATCAGCATCGCAGCTTCTCTGTAGATCCTTCCAAAATCCCGAACTAGAAGAGCCTGACTTCTGCCTCCCTGGTATTTCTGGCACGGGAGCCCTGGCTGAGAAAATTCCCTGGTCCTGGGATGTCTGTTTTGCCTGCTCACTTTTCTACTCTCCTTGTGTTTTTATGTTATCTAAGTTCTACCTTCATCCTTGGGACTCTGGGCATAATTGGACATTTTTCAGCTCGAATCCTGGGTTTCAGCACACATAAAGCATTGAGAAGTGCAGGCTGCTCTTCACACACAGGCAGACGTGGTTCTCCCCAAATGACAGATGCACAATCCCTGCCCAGAGAGGCCAGGTGGACGGCTCAGGTCACCTGACACAGTGCAGAGCCAGGGCGGGGTCCGCTGGGGGTCCCATGCAAGCCCTGCCCCTTCAGTGGGGCCTGCACAGAGCATGGAGCCAGCCCTGCCGAGCACCAGCCGTGTGCAAGGCTGTCTGTAAGCAAATCTCAGTGCCCCAAGACGGCCCTTTGAGACTGAGCTCATTGCTGCCACCATTCTTCAGGGGGAAACTGGAGCTGCAGGGGGTCCCGAGACTTGCTCCACGCCACTGGCTGAGAAGCACAGCGCTGGATTGAACTGAGGGCCCTCCCTTCAGAGAGCACTTCTTAGCCAGTGCCCAGGACAGGTTCCGTGTGGAAGCTGGTCCAGCAGTCCATCCCGACACAGAGAGCCCGAGGCCTACCTGAGCCAGGGCCACCTCGGGTCCAGGGCCAGCGTGGGGCCGCAGCTTCTCTCCCCAGTGTCCTCTCCCCTTTGACTCTGCCGAGACCTCTGCTGGGCTTTATGAATGAGGAAGAAAAAAATGTCTTTGAAAACTTCAACCAACTTTGGACTCCCCTCTCTGAGTGATAGATAGCTTTAATTACTCTGAATTACTCAGCCACTCTGCTCTTCTCCCCCAAGTCATTAAAAATAGATTTTCTGTTTGAACTGCACTCCTCCCTCAGATCTCCAGACAGTGAGGCATACTGAGGACAGAGCCCAGGGTCGGCTTCCGGCCAGGAGCTGCGAGGTGCCTGAGCTGCCGCCCTCAAGGCCTCCAGATACAAGGCCTTTGCTGGGATCTCTTGGCTTCTTTTCTTAATAACAATGGTCCCAGGACCGTCACCACCTAGCCGGGCTGGGGCTGGACGGTGTGTGTTTCATGAAGGTTTAGGGGCTCTGCTCAGGACCGTAGATTTTTTAAGAAAACAGATCCAACCCCGGGAGTAAACAAGAATGAGTTTTCGCAGTTCCTGAAGTGGGTTCCTAAGGAAGAGCCATGCTGAAAATGTGGGCTTGGATGTCCCGCTCCCTGTGACAGCTGGAACGGGCAGTGCTGTCTCATGTTGATGACAAGGAATAGAGGTCAAGCGGAAGTGGTTGACAGGAGAGCCCAGGGCAAGGCCGGGATGGGACAGAAACCCCATCACTCAGGTGGAGCATGCAGAGCCTGTGCACAGCCTCTCCCTTTCTGGTTCCCGTCCCAGTGGGGATCTTCTACCACCCAGCCCACCCCACCCCAGCCTGCCTCCATCCCCACCTCCTGGTATCACCTCTGGCTCTCCGGATCCTGAGTCACCAGCTGAATCATTATTAGGAAACAGAGCCGAGAAAATGAGCTAAAAGACACACAGTGGTCGGGCGATGAACCCCAGGGCAGAAGGTAAGAGCCTGCCCAGGTGCGGGTGTGTGGGAAGAAGAAAGACAGACGATGCTGGCCACCGGCCCATGGGGCAAGGGGCTGGCAGTAAAGGATGTGAGGGCTCCCCAGACAGTCCCCTTCAGCTCCCATGCCTAAGAGAACAGGCCAGGGCTGGCGGCGAGGCTGGGCCTCCCCTACCTCTGGCCCACGTTTCTCTCTGCGAGGACTCTGACCTGCGGCCACCCTCCGTGTGAAGAGGAGAATAGAGCCCTGAGCTCCCAGGCAAACCGTCCTGGAGCCTCCATGTTGGCTGCAGCACTGACGAGACTCTGGGCACGCTGTGGAGAAGAGGAGCCGCCCCTTCCACTGGCTGGCAGCTCCTGGGTCCCGAGAGCTGCCGAGTGCAGGCAGGCAGAGCCTTACCTGCCCACAAGTTGCCTCCAGCCTCCTAAACCCTGCCCTGGACTTGCCTCGGATCTGACCTAGCTTCTGTCTCTTGGAACTGACCCAGAAGAGCTTCGCCTGCCCCAACAGGAGCCCATCCAGTTTGTCAGAGAGGAGTCAGTGGCCCCATCTGGGGTCATAGAGGGTTCTCTTTCCACTGGCCACGGGCCACTTACTGTGAGACCAGAGTCAGGACAGCCCTGTGGGGCCTTAACTTCCTGAGGGATCAAATGGAATCATAATACACAGCAATACCTGTCCTCTCTTCCTCTGGGGAGCTCTGCAGGCCAAATGAGATAATGCGCGTGAAAGCATCTTGAAAACGCTAAAACCCTGTGCCAGCAGCACTGCTGGGTTGTGCTGTTGATCTCAGTCCATACGGAAGCCCTGGTGGGCCTCTCTTCTGTGTGCCCCCGCCAGGGTGTCAATGGGTATCAGATGGTTTCTCAGGAATGGATTTGGATTGAGGGACAGGGAGAGAATGGGCCCAAAGCGCTGCAAACTTGAAGGACTGAGGGGTGGGCTGGCCTGAAGGGACCGCCAAGAGAAAGCACAGGGAAGGGGAGGCCCAGGAAGCCAGTTCCCCCAGCCTCAGCTGCTGTAAGCTTTGTCCCCGGGCCCGGGACCAGGAGGCTGCCGATGAGGCCAACTGCACACTCCAGCCCGGCTGCCTGGGCCACCTCCCACCCTGCCACCTGGCCCCCGCCGCTGAGAAGGCCTCTGTTCCTCCCCGAGTGTCAGGAGCTGGCCACACGTGCAGAGACAGGTGTGCCATCTGGCGGGGGAGAACGGATTCCAGGGAAGCAGGGGACTGAGCGCTCAGTGGCCGAGCCGCGCTCCCTGGGGAGCAGCTTTGCCTCGTCCTTCCCACCTGCTCATCTGTGTCTCACTCGCATGTTTGCAAAGAACCCTAAAGGCTCTTGGACACAAAGGGCTCCCACCAGGCGCTGAGGCATGCCACCACTTTGCGCTCTGACCCACGACTGGGCCTTGATTGTCCCCGCACGGTGGCATCTGTCCAGCTGTAATGAGATCATCTGTCCCCTGGTTTTGTTCTCAGTGGAGCTGTGGGCTTCAGGAAGGCAGAAGATGTCATGCCTTTGCCTACTGGAGGGTTTGGCACGATGTCAGTGCTCAGTCAGTGTGTAAAGGTTGAGCAGGACTCAGGCACAGTCTGGCACTAGAACCCTGTGGGGTTTTCTGAGCTCAGCCCAGTGTTTCCCTGAAAGACACCTCCGGGTGTTCAGACCAGGGAGCCCCTGCAGGTGTCCACGCAGGTGGCAGAGATGGAGCACCAGTGCTCTGTCCCCAAGCTCACCCAGCCTGGGCTTTTGTTCTTATGGCCTGCCTTGGGAGCTCTTCCATCTGAAGAGCGGTGTGTCTGCAGCTGACGGCAGTAGCCGTGCAGGGCCTCTGTCCAGGATGAGGGTAACTGCCACTGCCAGGGCCTCAGCAGTGACCTTTCCAGCTGGGCCTTGGATGTCCCAAACTCTGCAGACCTGCCGTGATCTTCAGGATCTTTGGGACGGAGGCTGGTTCTGGGCTTCCCCCATGACTGTCCCCACAGCCAACCCTAATCTGATAAGGTCCTCGTCCGTGGTGAGGTGCACCCCCATGGGCTGCCCAAGTGCCGAACTGAGAGGGCAGTGGGGAGACCACCCCTCATCATCGGCACACCTCTGCCGAGCCCTTCCCAGGTGGAATCGGGCCAAGGAAGGCACCAGGGACTCGGGGCCCTGGGGCCAGAGGAGCCAACAGCACAGTGTGAGTCACCTTTAATTAGGAGTATTTCTTAAGTAAATGACTTAATAGGACAGTTATATTCATTAGAGGCATAATTACAAGACATAAGATCAGGCAGAAAAGAATGTGGAGTACGAAGGCGGAAGCCCGTGGAAGGCAGCCCCATGGGTTGAGGGACAGGATCAGGGCAGGAGAAGGGCCTTGTCCCATTGTGTGACTCTCAGCACCGCCTCAGCCGGCCCAGCCCCCCCCCTGCCCTCGGGGGGGGGGGCATAATTAAAATGCAATAATGATAAGCAGACACTGTAAGAGCGCCACAGAGTGCCCCATTAGACTCTGACTCAGCCCCAGCAGAGCGCCCCCTGGCTGCCTGTCGTGGCGGACGCCCTCCAGGAGAAAGCGCCCCCAGCCCAGTCCTCCAGCCAGGGCCCAGCTGCCACCCAGAGCTGTGCAGGAGGAGGCTCCCTACTCCGGAGCCTGAACTTGGTCCTCTGCAGACTCCAGAGACTCAAAATTAACAGTCAGTTTCTCCCAGAGCATAAAGTGGTCCCCAAAGTTCAGTTGCTTTCCCCCACATATCCCGAGCTACTCTGATTCCTGCTGAAGCCCCCAGGCAGGCTCAGCAGCCTGACACTTAGAAAGCTGTCCCCAAAGAGCTGAAGTCTTCTGTGTCAGTGATTCTTGAGCTGTAGCCCCCAGGGATCAGCTGCAGAGATGCTAGAGCCCATTTGGGGCCCCACCCAGCTTTCTGATCTGGTGGGCCCTTGGCTTTCTTGTCTGATAAGCTTCAAGGTAACACCAGCAGTTCAGGCCTGAGGACCATGCCTTGACAGCCATCGCCCCTTGAAAGCCACAGGGCCACCTACTTATGGGGGACATTCTTTTGACCAAGGAGTAACAGGCCAGAGGTCCCAGGGGCTGCACGGTGCTGTCTTCCCCGCCCATTCCCTGTGGAATTGGTATAGCAGTCACCGGCAGGACCTGTGCCGTACACGTCTGCAGCAGAGCCTCCTGGCTCTCCCTCCTGGACAGCAGTGTCCGACACATAAAGTGCCAGCGGCAGACCTGAGCACACGAGTGCTTTTCACTTTGCTAACAGCTACCTCCCCAAAAGTGAGAAAAACAGATTTTATTTAACAGAATCTATACAAAAGGGTCTCTTTGAAACGTGTTAATGACAAGTTATTGACGTGATTTTTTTATGTTCTTTTTCACCCTAACTCCTCCCAATCTCATGTGTGTGGAGCCCTTGCAGCCACCTCAGCTCGGTGAGCCGCCCTCAGACGTCCGCTCGGGGGCTGGTGGTGTCACACTGGACGGGGCACTCACACAAGCATTTTGTCTTCACTTGGAAGTCTCTCATCCCTCCCTCAGCACCTCTCTTAGAATACTGGCACTTTCTGGTTTTTATTGCGGTCTGTTTGCAACTCGAGGGTGATAGCTGTGTTTTGATGCTGTTGCTATTTTATGCTCCTGAAGTGGCCTGCATGGAGGACATGACCAGTGAGCACTGGTTGGTGCATGAACATAGAAAGCCATGAACATAAGGACAGCGAGAGCCCATGGGGACTTCTGACTTGGAGGACCTCCTCTTGGTCACTGTGACGTTTCTTTCCTCCGGTCTGTGCATGGCTATTAGACCTCAGAGGGGGAGTAATTCTAGTTGTAGAACCCTCCCCCCCCACATAAGTTTCCTGTTTCACTTTACTCTTTAACTCAGTGCATTAAAAAAAGAATCCCACCAGGAGGGCCCAGGAAACAGGAAAAATAGTTGTGCTGTTGGTTTCGTGTTTGGAGAAGAACAGGGCTCACTATCTCCGTGGCACTTGGCGTGAAAGTGGGCTTTGTTGCTGGGGACACTGCGCCCATTCAGGGCCCCAGCCCCAGCTGCTGAGGGCCGGGCTGTGTTTGCACAGACGGGCCGAATGCAATGCGGACAGTTGTTTTAATTTCCAGCCAGATGCAGACATCACTCACAAGGAGCCCGAAAGCCAAGAAAGGAAGCTGGGCACTGGACTGCTGCTCTCAGGCCTGGCAAGGCAGGTTGGAGGGGGCCAGCGGAAGCCCAGCAGGCAGCAAGGGTCCCAGAGATCCGCGGGCCCCTTTGGAAAGGCACTTTCTGCAGCCATCCTGGCCCAGGAGGCAGAGTGCGTGAAAGGCCTGTGAAATCGGTCAGTGTTGGTGATGGCTCGATGTCATCTTCCAACTGTCCAGTTGTGCAGGTCAGAAATCATAACTGGTCTCAGGGAGGAGCCAGGTAACCACAGGAAGTGGAATGCTGGACGTCTGAACTTGGGAGAGGCTGATGCAGCCCTCCTCTGAGGGTGGAGAGGCCTTGCTCAGCATCCCAGAAAAGTGTCCCCTGGATGCTGGCCTCGTCCCAGGAGTGGGCGTGGGTCTGGGCAGCAGGGCCACTGTGGCCCTGGAGAGCCTTGACTGTCTCATGTTGAGCTTTCCCAGAAACTGTCTTCTGGGGCCCTACTGCCGCCAGACTGAGCCTGTCAGACAATGGAGCGGAACCCAGGGCCATCTCCGGACTCTTCTAAGGGCTGAAGAAGCGTCTGAGGACCACCATCTGCCCTGGAGGCCTCATCTGGACCTCATGCATCCTGGCACCCCCTGGGTGGGATCGAAGGTTAAGCAACAGCCCATCGGAAGGCCACAGGGACCTGTGCTCAGAACTCCTGGCCTGACCACCACACTGGGTCCTGACAGTGTGTGATTGTCCGGGAGCCTGTGACATATTAGCCTTTATGTCGCCTGTCATGTCGCGTTGCACTTAGACACATCTCGAACCCTCTCGTGTATCCCGCTTGAGGTGTTTTAAACCAGCTCTTCCCCAAACTACGCTTAGAGGATCCATTTCTTTCTTTTTGTTTTGTTTTGGTACCAGGGATCGAACTCAGATCCTTGTGCTTGAGAGGCAGGCAGCAGAACCACTGAGCTAAATCCCTGGCCCTGAGGATCCATTTCTTAAACTGAATTTCAAGAGAATCGCTAACCCTACCTGCATTTCATCTTTCTGTTACTGAAGGGAGCTAGGAGAGCTCAGGGCTGACAATGCCCCTCATTTACAGAGGTGCCTGTGACGGGGCTGGGAAGTGTATGGTGTGCAGAAGGTGGGCGGGGACCCTCATAGAAAAGGCAGGCTGGTGTCACACACCCACATTCAGGTCAGACTGGCCCTGTCTCTGATGGCTTTTGCTCCTGGCAACACTTCAGTTCTGAATGTCCTTGGAAAACATTTGGCACACAGCTCCCCTGGGCCCTCCCTCCCTACAGGTGGCCCTGGGCAAGCTTCCTCTAAGTCCTGAGGCCCCCGGCATGTACACCAGCCCCATGCCAGACGTTCAGCACAGGGCTGACCAGCTCAGTCTGCAGTTGCCAACTCCCTCGAGCTGCGGGGTCCACGTGGGCAGAAGCTATTTGCTGTGTGCTGTGGTTTCTCTATCGCTTAGCACCGCGTCCCCACGGAACTGACATCTAACAAACCTCTGCTGAATGAACGGCTTTCAGTCCCCTCCTGAGCCTCTCGGGAGGATGCTGTGAAGGTGTCTCTGTCCTGTGCTTTGTGCCCCCGCCAGAGGCAGAATGTTGTGCTGCCGGACCATGGCTTACCTTTTCACCTGAGCTCACACCTCCGTAGGCGGGAGGCCCCTGGGCCCTAACCAGTGAGAGCCCATTCCCAGCCCAGCAGCCTCCTGCCCCAGCCACAAACAGATACCCAGGACACAGCACCTGGGAGAATTCAGTCCTCTGATCCCTCCCTGGCCTTTTATTGTCACGCACGCTGGGGGGCATGGTGTCCCAGCATGCCCCAGCCAGGCCCCTGCAGCACCCCACCAGAAAGCCAGTTTTCAGGGGTGTACCCCAGGGTGCAGGGGCTTCATCTGCAGACCCCCACTCTCCAGGCAAGACAGAACAGACGGCAGCTCTTCTCTGTGGAGGTTCCTGGGCAGCTAGATTTTTCAAAGGCTGGGAGATTTACTGGGGAAACTGAATGCAGCCATCAAAGAAAGGATAATTGGATCCAGGTGGTATATTAGGTTGACTGTAAAGAGCCTGTGCTGTACTATGAATATTATTTGATGGGAAAAGTTTCTCCTTCTCTCCCCTTTTCAGTGTGCTCTGTGCAGACAGGATGTCTCAACCTGAGCCCAGCTGAAACCTCTTCAGCTCCGAGACCGTACCACTCAATAGCCTTTCAAGGGAGTTAACTGTTTTCAGCGCTTGCCCTGGCTTGCCCAGCTCTGTGGAGGATGCTAGCAGCGGGCTGGAGGATTTGCTCCACCCCTGGCAGACACGTTCTCCCTTTGCCTCAGAAACATATTCCGCTTAACCATACCTGACCCTGCCAGCCGCAGATGAGAGTGTGGAGAGCCCTGTGGGCCCTGGCCTCACCTTGGTCAGGGACACAGCTGTGCAGAGTGCATAGAGTCTGAACGCACATCGGCAAGGTGTCACAGCTGACCTCCCTGTGCTCCTTCCTCTCTCTGCCAGGTCACCAGGGTCCCCGTGGAGTCATGCGAGCAGTACACGACTTGTGGGGAGTGCCTGAGCTCAGGAGACCCTCACTGTGGCTGGTGCGCCCTGCACAATAAGTAAGTTTGGGACGTTCCAGAAGGGGCAAGGGCTGCAGAAGACGGGGGCTTCCCTGGGACGGGACAAGGGCGCGGGACAGCAGTTTGCAGACCGAGGAGCGAGTCTTCCTTTGCACAGTGATCCTAACCATGACACAAGTGCCAGGCAGGAAGAGGCAGCTCCCCTGAGGGGCCTTCTCCCTACAAGCCACGCCTCTGCCTGGGTCTTTCCATCTCAGCCTCCTGGAGGGACAGGGCTGTTTCCTGGTATCACTGAGCGATCTCACCAGGGAAGCACTAGTATCTCTCTAGGTTTCCCAAGAAACCCCAGGGCTGCTCCAGCCCAGGGCTGTGGACGTGTTGCTCTGGAGTCGGGAGGTTTGTGTCTGGCCAGCCACTGTGTGACCTGGAAGAGTCCTCTGACAGCTCCAGGCCTTCCTTTCTCTGTTGCCAAATAGGGAAAACGCCTGTTTCACAGGTGAATTGTGAAGACTAAATGAAATAATCAGTGCTTTGGAAATAAGGAAGCCCAGAAGAGGCTACACAAATCAAAATAACTATTATGGACTCTGTGCCCTTGGGAGGACCCTGCTGGCCTCATTATTCTGTGATTCCAAGAAGTCTGCATCTCCCTCCAACTGGCCTCACACCCCTATTCAGATGCACCCCCTCCTTGAACACAGCTCAATAGAAATGCAAAATCACACTTAAACTTCCTAATTCGAAGAGCCCCAGAGGGAGAGCAAAGGGTGAACACCAATAGGCGGGAGCTGGCTAGGAATTCTCCTGCCCAATGGAGTTGGAAACCCCGTGGCCCAGTGCCAGGCAGCAGAACATCTCCATGAAATGTGTGGATTTTGGGGTGGAGGCGGAGGCGGAGGGCCAGAGTTCAGGGTCCCGCACAATAGCTCTTGGCTTCCAGCCTCCGCAGCAGGTGTTGGGAGGGTTGAGAGGGAGGAAGAGAGGCTGGTGCTTCACAGATGCAAAATCTGGACTGGATCTGAGGCCACAAATACACAGGGTTCCAAGCTTAGGTTTCTGAGGTAAGAGATTCCTCAGCAAGTCCGGCAAAAATGTGCACAGCACGACCCAGTTGGTCTCTGTGTGGGTCAGCAAAGAGGGGTGGGCCATGCACACTGCATCCCAGAAACGCCCAGAGGGCAGATTTGGGTTCCCACCAGTGAGGGTGACCCACCGGCCAACAGGCTCTCTGCTCAAGAGTTTCTGTCTGGAAAGCCTAGCAGCCCGCCTGGCTCCGTGCAAAAGTCCCGGGCTGTGCGCCCTCTGGCTCTGCAGTGGCCAGCAGCTGCACCCAACTTCCCTCCCTCCTCCCTGCCCTCCCAGTTCTGGTGCGGGTGGAATGTCCCCCATAAGAACACAGCAGAATTAGAGATCGGGATGACCATCAGCTCGCTGGGGCTCCCAGCCGCCCCGGACCACCCCACGTCTCGGGGACAGGCTCCCGTGTCTTCTAGAATGGCTGGGGTTCAGGGCAGCTGGATTTCCTCTGTTCCCCAGCCCCTTACCTGTACTCAGAGAACCCTCCCTGCCCACCTGGCTCACCTGTCCGGGCTTGCTACCCACCAGGGCACGTGGGGAGCAAGAGCTTGCATGCTTATGCTGGGAGATTTCTCCTGGGCCGGTTGTCCTCACCACCTGCTGCAGTTCCCCGCCACTGCCCACCACCAGCCTGCCCCACCTGGCAAGAGGGCAGCAGGGAGCCAACAAGCTGGGGCCTTGGAGGAGGGGGGCCTGGGAGGAGGCAGGGGGTCCTGGAGGACAGGCACCTCCCTGTCTCTTCAGGGTTCCTTGCTCTTGCAAGTGTGTTAACGTCTCCCGGGCTATTTATCTCTGCTAGGGCTGTTGCCATAAATAGTATGATAAAAAAAGAGCCATTTCAGTGAGTCAATGAGATAAAGGCTCCAGTCAAGAGCTCACTTTAGAGCTATCTTAAGGATTCACTTAAACCTCAATAATTCTTTTCTTTGACAGCATTCATATTTAGATCCATTATGTGCCTGGAAAGGAAGGGGGTGGAGCTTGGAAGAGCAGGCGGGTGGGCGGGAAACTCTGAGGGATGGTGGAATCTCTCAGTGTCCCGGGGTTGCTTGGTTTGGAGCTCTGTCAGCCCTGGACAGGGACAGGGCAGGTGGGATCCTGAAGCTCCTCCACAGGAGCACTATCATGCCCACCTGCCACGTGAGGCAGAGGGGCCTGAGCCGGGATGAAGACGTCAGGTGGAGCAGCCACACAAGCTTTCTGGCACAGGCAGCCCTGGCTCCTTGTCTGTCTCTCTGTCTCCAGGCATTATTTCATGACACAAACATTTATTTAAAATATTCCCTGTGACAGGTGGAATATCCCAATGAATAAAACATAACTTCTGCCTTCAAAGAGCCATTAATCCACCCACAAGATCACAGGCTCACTGCCCCACACAGCTAAGACCCCTCTCCTGTTTTCTGACTTCTGGCGGAGAATAAGAACATGAATCATTGCCATTGCTTACACTGGCGTTGCAGGGGCATCGCTGACATGGCACCTGCTAAGTGCTGGCCATCACCCCAGCCCTACCTTGTTAGTCCTTGTCCTCAGCATCCTGGGAGGTGGAGGAAAGAGAACAGACAAATCAAGTAACTTCCACTGAGGGCAGAGGGCCTGGGGCGAGGGTGCAGCGCCCCAGCCTGCATCCTGGCTGTGCCATCTCAGGTCCCCAGACCCCCTGGCTACCAGCCGAGCCTCCACCAGGACTGGCAAGGGAGTCCTTTCTATCCAAGCTGCCCCGTGCTGGGAAGCCCCCTTCCCCTCAATCCGCTCTGAGCTGCCAGCGACACCGACCCCCAAGGGGTTCCCAGAGCCCTCCAGCGTCCCATACAAGTCACCAGGGGACAGCGCAGGTAGACACCTGGGCCGCAGGGCTGACCGCTCCTGACTGTCTACCTCAGGTGCTCCCGCAGGGACAAGTGCCACCGGGCCTGGGAGCCGAATCGCTTCGCCGCCAGCATCAGCCAGTGCATGAGCCTGGCAGTGCAGCCCAGCAGCATCTCGGTGTCTGAGCATAGCCAGAAGGTGAGTGACGCGCAGGGAGGGGGCCGGGGCCAGGGCATCTGGGCAGGGGTGCACCTCACTGCTCACATGATGTCTGTACATTGACCAGCCTCGAAGGGCTCTAAGGAACCCTGATTGAAAACCTGGTGACTCCTAGGTTTCCCACATTCCCCCAAATGTATTGCCCATTCATCTATTTTGTAAATCCAGACTTTGCATTTAATAACAAACACCTATGGCATAACACAGTCTAAAACCAGATACCACTTTCCTTAATGTATGCTCTATGTACAGTCATCCATTGTTACCTTCTCTGAGGAGGTCTTCAGGTTGTCTTTATGTTGCGGGAGGGTTCAGTATGAAGTCAGTGTGTGCTGAGAGAGGATATAAGAGCCCTTAGCCCAGGTCATGGTGCAACCCAAAATGCTTCATGTCCTCGAGTCCTCACCATCAGTTCTTTCTGAAGGGCTTCTGAGCACTTCCAAGTGTTAATTAGCTCATGAGCCTCCCAGGATTTAGCCCCATTCACCCCGACCAGTAGGTTTCAGCTCTCCAGGAGTCAAGGGATGAAGCAGGGGAGGGGTTTCCACCTGGGTCCCCTAAGATCGGAAACTGAGGCGAAGATTCAAGGACAAACAAATGCATGAAAAGGCTAGGTAACACCTTTATCATTGTGACCTAGAAAGCCACTGCCAAGTGTTGATAGGAAGACAGAGGCAACCCTACCTACCATGGCCTCTGGATTGGAGGAGGCAGGAGTGCCTCGCTGGGAACCGAGGCCATTCCTCCCGCCACAGGGAGCCGGGCACTTGTCTTGCCCATTCAGATATCCCCTGGCCTTGCACTGTACAGAGTACAAAGTCATGGAAAACTGCTGTGCATTCACAGTAGCATTCTGCCGTTAGATATTTTCTCAGTGAACAAATGCTCTGAAAGTTTGTGATACTTTTCCCACTCAAAAGAGCATCTTTAAACTTGACAAGACTGGAGACCACTGGCCTCTGTAATGGAACCCAGAGGTAACAGACCACCCCCACCCCCCCCGCAGAGGCTGTTACCTGCTGGCAGCCCCTTCTCTGGTCCCCTGAGCTCCTGGCAACTCTCCTGCTCCACTGCCGAGGAACCGCTGGAGAGCAGAGAGCGGAAGAGACAGAGGAGCGGACACTCCAGGGGTGGCCAGTATGAGCAGCTCCTCTTTGCACCAACCCAGTGCGCTCTGGCAAACCTCCAGTCCGGTGATACCTGCTCTCCCGGGAGCCCAGGCTGAAGCCTTACCGATGAAGACCTCGGCTCACGACTTTCTAATTCCTATGGTGCTTTGCAATTGATTTCCATATCAAAATGAGCAGGATCTAAGATGGGTTTTGGTACCTTTCCTTCTTTGTCCCTAACCCCTAGTGCTTCCTGAGGCTGCACAAGATTGAAAAATCAATTAATAATAATATGAATAGAGACCACTGGCTCCGTGCACCACTGAGCAACTCATTACCATAATTGTTCATTGGCAGAGCTGGAAGATCCGCTAGATCGGCTCCTGCCTTGATAGATGAGGTGGGGGATCAGTGAGTAGCAGGTCCAGGCCAGGCCAGCCCAAGGCCTGGGTCTCCTGAGCCCTTCCCTCCCCCCACAGCTCAACCTGGTCGTGAGTGATGCTCCAGATCTGTCTGCAGGCGTCACCTGTGCCTTTGGGAACCTGACAGAGGTGGAAGGGCGTGTGTCTGGGAGCACTATCATCTGCACGTCGCCTGGGCCCAAGGATGTCCCCTCTGTCCCCCTGGATCAAGGTAAGAAGCGTCTGCTGAGAGAGCCAGGGCTGGGTGCTGCTCCACCACGGTGGGGCTGGAGGTCACATGCAGTGGGCACAGAAGTTGCTTGGCTGAGTCTTCCAATGCCAGATGCAAACACCACCTTAGAGAATTTGAGTCTGAAAGCAAACCGTCATGGCCGCGTCGACATGTGGGAGGAAGGGAAACATTGTTCTCCTGTGGGTTGCAGCTGCAGAGTGTGCAGAGCTTCAGGAGGCCGTCCCTTCGGGACTGAGAGCGGCTTCAGGCCAGTTCTCTCCACAGACCTGGGGTTTAAGGGGCCCTGGCCTGATATTTCTAAAATAGTTTCAGCAACTGAACATCCCTCACTGAGGCCAAGGTTGCCATGGAACCTGCCCTTCCTCCTGGGATGTGGGTCTGGGGGTGGGCAGGTAACCAGCCAAGGGCTTCTCTCGGGAAAAGGACCAGTTGGGATCCCCCCATCCATGGTCTGTGCCCTAGAAATCCCCTTTCCTGAAGACCACCCTTGGAATCCCCAGGTTTTGACTCCTTCCCATTGTATTTTTGTTTTCCAGACTGGTTTGGACTAGAGCTGCAGCTGAGGTCCAAGGAGACAGGGAAGATTTTTGTCAGCACTGAGTTCAAGTTTTACAACTGCAGCGCCCACCAACTGTAAGCACTTCTGGGAAGCAGTGTTGGGTGGGGATGTGGGTGTGAGGCCTCCGCCCCCCGTGTCTAAGCTGCTGAGGGGCAGGAGCTGTGTGCTGGGCCCCTCCTGGTCTCCTCGGAGGGCCAGGCACATGGTGTGGGCGGGATCGAACAGCACCGGCTCTCCATGGCCTCCGCTCTCATTCCGTCCCCTGCTCTCATTACCCCACCTCTCAAGCCGGGACAGTAAGAAGAGAGTCACGATTAAGAACCGTGGAAAGACCTCCATGGCGGACCAGTCGGTGATGGCTCTGTAGGCGGTGTTCAGTCAGTGAAGAAGTCAGAACTGGGAAGTCCACAGAGGGCAGAACACCGGGCAAGTGGCCTCTCTGAGCACACCACGAAAGGGCCTCAGATGGGGAGAAGCAGTGGAGGATTGAACTCCACTGTGCTCCAGATCTGTCCTTCAGTTTCTGAATCAGGAGACCAAGCTACCACCCTCCAGGGGGCTGGAGTTCAGCGCAGCTCAGCCTCCTGCAGCAGCTCAGCATCTCCCTCCTGTGCCTCCCAAAAGGAGACCCCATAACTGTGCCGGAAGCTGGGAGCATTCAACAAGTAAAAGACAAGGCCCGAAGTGGAGGAGCAAGGAGCCTGTACTTACCTTCTTCTGATCCCAGCAGAGAAACTGGGCACTCATGCACTATTTGGTTTAGAGAGAAGGAAATGTGCATCTTGATACCAGGACTACAGGATCCTTATAGGACCAATAGCCATGGTGTCCCGAGGAGGAAGAGTCCAACCCACAGCTCCCTGCCGGGGGGGCAGTAATCGGCATCTTCTAGCAACCCAATCTTTCCACTGCCCAGGATAGGAGCACTGAGGTCTACATAATGGGCAGAACTCCAGGGGCATGGAGTCTGTAGGCTCCAAGCTTCGGGCACAGTGGGCTCGGCTCAGGGTGGGGAGAAGGTGTGTTTGCCGGGAAGCCCCCAACAGAACATCCAGCCAGTACAGGGTACCAGGGAGCCAGTCCTTAGTCCCCTGCCTCTGACCTTGATTTGCATGAGCAGAATAATCTGGAGCTGTGATATCTCCGCAGTAGCCAGGGAAACATATCAGAACCCATCAGGACAACTCAGAAGATAGGCTGAGAAAAGTGGAGTAGAGCTGAAAATGGCCCACAGAGCACCAACCTGGCAGGGCAGACGGTGCTAAAGCTGAAATGGACAACAGCGGCCTCTGACCCCTGCCTGCCAGCCCCAGTGAGCTTTGGGGAATGGCTACACCTCAGAGAGAACCTACCAGCCTCCTCGAAAACTAACATAGCAGGAACTGAGTCCACTGTGAGAGCACCCTCATCTCCATGGCAATCCAGTGTGACATCATCACTTGCAGTGATGGATTGCTATGGCAATGAAGATGCTGTCACAGGGAGCAGCAAGTTTTACAAGGAAAAAAAAACATCTTGACAGCAGAGATTCCATTTTATTGCCAAACATGATCTATCTACCCTTCTACCTTGGCATTCATATTTAAAACCCACGGCATCAAGTTCAGTTCCCTCCTTTTAATATGGAAACTGACAGCGCTGTCCTGACAGTCACAAAATGAGCCAGTAGAAGGGCCATGTCTACAGCTCCAGTGGACAGCACCACTTTTTGGCCCTTGGTCCATGTTCATTACTTACTTGCTAAATCATGAGATATTGTCAAGAGCCAATCAATCGGGGAGGACACGACAGAGCATCAACCTAAGCCCAAAGACTAAATAACTTTGTACATAAGCAGAAGGAGAGAAGATCATCGATGTGGGCGAGGGAGGTGTGGACGGGCTACAGCAGCTCTACACACTGACCTATCAGCAGCTGACCCCTCCTCAGCAGCTGACCCCTCCTAGCTCCTCAACCACCCAGATGTAATCAGAGCCCCACCAGGTAGCACCAGATTGCAGACCTGGCCCGGTCCTGGCCAGATGAGTCTCTTCAGGGAAGACTAGAGTACAGCAGGGGGCCTGGGGCTGAAGGGCAGCCCCACCCACCAAACCCACCTCCACTCCAGTGGTCTGATCACGCACAGAGCCAAAGTAATATCCACAGCCTCCTCGTGCAGCCAGAGGGAAAGAAGTGCTCACCCTGGCAAGTGGTGCCTGTGCCGTGCACGCACACTGTTGTTCCACGCCTGAGCTTGCAGTGATGCCAGATGAAGTTAATGGTTAATACCGTTAACTCCCCTACACCCAGGAACGCAGAGGCCAGGACTCACTTGTTAGCGTTCAAATACTACTGTATTTCATTGGTTGAAATCATAGGTGACTTAAGCACTTGAAAATAATACTAACGTTTAGAAATGTACTTCCCAAAGCCATTCCCTGTACATTATCTTGTTTGACATCAAAGCTCCCTGCGGAGTAGAGAGGACTGTTTTATTACAGATAGATGAAGAAACCACCTCGGAGAGTGAGATGACTTAGGGATCTCGGGGCCAGCAGCAGCAGCAGCAAGCCTGGACTCCTATCCGCCCAGGTTCCCCCTCTGCTCGCGCAGCCCCTCTGTCTTAGAGGCAGTAGTGTGTGGTAAAGATTTACTACCTGCAGTTTGAGAAACAAACCTAGTTTGCAGCCTTTGCCAATTTCTGGGGTTTAAATACTCCCACCAGGCAAATTTTCAAGCTACCGGCACAAAGCCATAGTTCTTATAAGACATACTCTCCATCCACGGTGTTCTTGGCACCAGAAAATTAGAAAGAAACCAGGACTAGAGTTAGAGAATCCACCCGTCCACTCTCCCAAGCGGAAGACTAGGATGTACACAGACTTCCACCCTGACGAGGCTGCGAGCCTGACCTCTCACTGTCCCTGTCCCTGCAGGTGCCTGTCCTGTGTCAACAGCGCCTTCCGCTGCCACTGGTGCAAGTACCGCAACGTCTGCACTCATGACCCAACCACCTGCTCCTTTCAGGAGGGCCGCATCAATATTTCGGAGGTAAGAAGGCTCACCTTGGCCTGGCCGTGTTCCTCATGAACTGGAGCTGCCCGTTCACATGGTCAGCCCAGCGGCTTGACCAGCTCTGTCCAGGCCCACCTTGTCCTGTGCCCAAGATTCTGCCTGTCAGAAAGCCATGTTATTGTAAAGCTCAAGAAAGCGGGAACCAATGACTCGAGAAAGAAAGGCTGTACCTGCTTGACTCCTAAGACTCAGTGCAGCGCATTCAAAAGCTCAGAGGTAACGGGGTTGAGGCCAAAGGCTGAGGAGACATCCAGCCAGACTGCGCTCTGGAAGCATGTGGGGAGGGGCGCTCATGCTCGGAGTCTTGCCCTGCGCTTGGCTGCAGACTTGGTCTAGTTCAACAAAACATCCACTCTCACCCCCTCTTTCCTGCCAGTTTCTCTTCCAACTCTAAAATTCAGTGATTCTCTGACTCCTCTGACTCTGACTGGACATGTGGCCTTGCAGAAAGAGAAATTCAGCTGATGAAAAGAACCAGGCATTGCTAAATGTCTGCTTTTATCATGCAAATCCCACCCCTAAAACCTAATTCACCTTTGTCATCCAGCACAGTGACAATTACCTGGCTTACCTTTGCAAAGCCTATTCCATTCAGTGATCCAGGGTGCTGACTTTCCGGCTGGTCCCCCAAATCCCTCAGGACAGTGAAGCCTGCAGTTCCCCTTGCTTTCCATGCCCAAGGATGGCCAGTGAGGTCACATACATCCCCAAGGATGGCCAGTGTCCACGCGCTCACATACACTTCCTCTTGTCCCAGTTTTTGGAGAACTCAGATAGTACTCACCACGGTGTAGTGTTTTCCTGTTCTACTATTGACTTTGTACACCTCTCCTTGCTGCACTGGACTGCAAGGTCCTTATTGTCCAACCCTCTTTCAGTGGCTGCAGAATGCATGTGAGGAAGAATGGTAGACAGCGAGCCCTGTCCCGGAGTCCCATTGACGGGAATCGCGTCCACCCGTCTAAGATGCTGAGAAATGGAGCCTTCAGGGTCTCCATGGCTACACATAAGAAAAGAGACCTTGAAAGTTTCCTGAAACACTCATAGCCTTGAACTCTTCTTAGTTTCCAAAACAATATGCATTCTATTCTATCTGAAAAGTAAAATTGTCTATCTTGAAATGGAGAGATATAAATGGTGTCATGTAAGACAGACGCATCCAACAGGGACCCCAGAATGGTGGGACCAGGTACCTGGTACCCAGGGAATTATCCCAGGAGGGTTCCTCTCTGTCCAGTGGGCATGCTGGCACCCAACTGGCCTGAAAGCACCGTGCAGGCCTTAGTGGACCCTGGGAGTTCATTTCAGCCCTGGGATTCTACAAGGGTGGGAAACCCCTCTTGTTGCCCTGGTAACAGGACTGAGAGCTGAGCACAGCTTGGGTGCCAGCAGAGCTAAGGGAAGTAGCCACAGGAGGGTGGGATCAGAAGTGAGCGCTGGGCAGTGAGAGATTTTCACCAACAGCCTCAGTCCCTCCCCTTCACTCTGGCCACCGGAAATACAGGAGCAGGATCCCAGCACCTAGAGGCTGGGTGAAGTGTAGATGCAGACCGGAAGGTGCCACACTGTCTGCCTGGGCCACTTAGTTAGGCAGACAGAACCCCAAAACCAAGCCTGGGTGTGACCTCACAGCTGGAGTGGGTGAGCGAGACTCTGCCTGCTGGGCAGGACGGAGGCCTGAGGGCTGAGCCCTGGAGGCTAATTGGAAGCAGGCCAGGCCTCCTTGACACCCAGTAGGAGCTGAAGAAACCCACCTCCCTCCAGGCCAGGATAAGAGATTCAGGCATTCCAGAGGGAGAGCAGAGAAGCCATTGCCTCCCTGCTACTGAGGTGCAAATTAATACCAAAAAGAGCCTGGGAGCTCCCTCTCCTCTACCCCCAAGGCATAGGAAGTGAGACTGGAAGGAGATGGGACCCTCCGTCTCCCCTCCTCTCCCATCTCCCCAGTGAGACCCGGGTGGATCGCTGCTGTCTTAGGGTCTGCACGCTGGCCCCTGGCCGGGCACGGGGACTGACTGGAGGGCCGGGACAGGAAGCCCAGACTTAAGGAAAAAGGGAGCTGAGGCCCCATGGGGTTTCCAGGGCCACTTCCTCAGCCTCCTAACATCCCTTCGGCTCTCAGCCACAAGCAGCCACATCGTCTTCCTAGAGAACTGCTCCAGGTCCTGGGCTTTGCTGCCCACAGCTCTGCTTTAGGGGACCCCCCATGCTCGTCCAAAACTCTGCTTTCCTGAAACTTTGAGGAGCAGCAAAGGGGGCACACGCCCAGCTGGGATGAGTTCCCCTTCTCCATCTCCGAGTCCCAGGTGACGCTGTCGTGTTGTTATCAGGACTGGGAATCCCCCTACTGTTTCTCTGGGGTCCTTGGACTCTGTCTTTTATATTTCCATGAATGAGCCAGGCCTTTATGTCTCTCTACTTTCTAGAAACAATATGTAGCTGATTGGCTCCGTCAGAGAGTGAAGCAATGCTAATGCATCACACATTTGTCTTTTTTTTCACATGTGGTGGGAATTCTCAAAGTGTGCCTGCCAGGGACACCCCACACCACCCACAAACTTGTTAGAAATTCAAATTCATGGGTCCCAACCTACAAGAGGCTAAAGATTAAGAACTACTGACGTATGGCATTTCAGATGATTCTCGGAACAGCCCTAAAGCTTCACATAACGCATATTTGACACCTATAGGAGCAAAAACGCTACAATGCAGAGGTTTTTCCCAAGCCAATGGGTAACTTGGGCATCCAGAAACACTGAGGCGAGTGCTCTGCACCGAAAGCCAAGGCTGTATTTCATCCCTGGCTGCATGACTTTCAGGCCTGGCTTCAGTCTGGCCCCTTGCAGATGGTCACAAGAGTCCAGGGTGTGGCTGGGCCGGTGGAAATCATCTACACAGAGGGAGGAACTTTCCCCAGAAGACAGAGCAGCAGTGCCCTTTCCAGATACAGAGGTGGCAGCGTGTGAGGCGCATTTGCCCACATCCTTCCAGGGTCCATGCTGACACTTGACAGTGAGCAACAGCTCCCTGCAGAGTGCAATTCAAATGTAAAAATATCAGAAGTGAGCACCTACTTGGTGCTCATCATATATGCAGTGCTACGTGTGCGTGTGTAAATCTGTCTCATCTTGACTACTCCGTGAAGTAGACTCTAGTACAGAGAAGCTGAGGCTCAGACGAGTGAAGTATTTTCACTGATCGCCAGCTGAGTGCAGACATCAGGATTCAGAATCAGTGTTCCAAGCGGACCTCAAATACATTGGCTTTCTCCAGTCCTGTGTCCATACACACATCTGCGTGAGAAATGTGCAGTATAATAGTAGCAGTTGTTAATCCAGCTGATTACCACTTGCACCCTACTTCCCATCCCCCTCGCGGGCAGTCTGCGCTGTCAGGCAGCATGGGCACCAGGAAACTGCATACAAATTGAGCCAGTGATGAGGCAGAACTTTCCACCAGTCGGAACACGGCAGCCCTCTGATGGGCCCCAAATCTCTGCTCCCCGGGCCAGATAAGGCTGTTACATGCTTGTGTTAGCAAGTGGTGTGTGCAGCGGTATGTATGGCTTTCAGCTTTTAAAACTCATCTCCCTCCATGGCTAAACCAGGCCTAGTGAGATGTAGATACATAAACATCTTCTTTATGCCATGTCCCAGGGGAAAGATAGAACCAAATAAATCCGATTAGCTTCCCAGGATGCTGGTTGCTGTCTCTCTTTGAAGTCCAGTGGGTGAAGATAATGCCATTTCCACATGGGAGAAGTCATTTCAGGGGGTGAACAGGCTCTGGCACAGAAATCTGGCAGCACACAGGGAAACCGAGCATGTCGCTCAGCCCCAGCATGCACAGTGCGCCACACGGGGGTCCCTGCCTCCCCACAGTTGCGTCCTCTCCCCACCTCCTCCTGCCCTGCGATGTTCCCGAACAGGACATCTGTTCGTCTCTGTTTAAGGAGGTGACCTGGCTGTAGTCAGCCATCAGATCAGAGGAACAGGAGGACTCCGAAGGCTGTGAGGATCAGTAGGACCAATTAGCATCTTGGGAATGTTGATAGCAGTCTTAGCATTCTACAGAAAAGCCTTTATGATTCTTTCCTTTCCTGGCCTTTGGACAAGAAGTGTGTATCCCTGTGTGTGTGTGTGTGTGTGTGTGTGTGTGTGTGTACTTTATGTATAGTATCTACAGTCATCTCTCAGTACCATGGGACTGGTTCCAGGACCCTTGTGAATACCAAAATCTGCTGGATGTGCTTTACATAAAATGGCACAGTATTTACATATAACCCATGAAGGTCCTCTCGAATATTTTAAATCATCTCTACATTACTTATAATAACTAATACAGCGTAAATGCTATGTGAATAGGTTCTATGGTATTGTTTAAAGAATAATGACAAGAAAAAAGTCTGTGTGTGTTTAGTACTGATGGAATTCTTTTCAAATATTTTTTGATTCTTGGTTGGTTGAATCCATGGATGCAGAATCCAAGGATTCTGGGAGCCGATTGTGCTTTTTTGTTATCAAAATTAAACGAATTCTACAATCTTGTTTACCAGCCTGAAACACTGTACTTCTAAACACCCATTTCTAAAACCTTGCTACTGAAATTTGATTTTGTACTCTGAGCTCATTAGAGATGACGAACAACTGCTCACCACTTACAATATATCAAGTGGTTCAGAATCTGAAAAGCTATTCTCCCTCACAAACAATAAACACACACACACACCCCATTATACCTTAGACTTATTTCTATCCTAAATTAAAATTCTAACTTACCAGAGTCGCTGTTGACATTTTTAGCTGCTAACAGGACAAGGCGTAGCCTTCCCTGCCGGATGCCTGGGTTTCCCTAAAGTAGGGTTCATTTTTCTTCTTGGCTACGAATATGTGAAACCCTCAGTCAAGAGTGCCACAGGGAATGAAAGCGAAAGTGTAGTACAGAGCGGTTAGGAGCTGGCCATGGAGGGACTGGATCCTGCCTGGGCCGTCTGTCCTGGGGCTGCCCCGGGGTCCTGTCCCTCAGAAGCCATACCTGCCTGGGGCCTCATGTGCATTTGGCCAAGGGGCAGGAGACAGTGCTAGAGCCCTGAGCTCCATGCAGACCCTCCTGGACAGTCTTCCACGGGAAGCATCCCTGGCCCCAGCATTTGAAATCCTTGCGATCCCTTGATCACCTATTCGGTGATCATATGCCTCCAGAAGCCAAGGCCTTCTCCAGCCCCAGCCTCTGGGACGCAAAATCCTCCTTGAATCTGCTGATGCCCAGGAGCCAGGGTCTCCCCTTAGCTCTAGGCAATCTTCAAAGGTGAAGCTAAAAGGAAATTTGAAGATCTTTTTGCCTGTTGCTCTGTTTTCTTCCTTACATTTACCCTCCCACAAACAAAGACTGAGTGTCCACTATAGGTCAGATCCTGAGATGAAAACTGAGGATAGAAGAGCAGAAAAGAGGCCACCTGGTCCTCAGGAGGGTGAAGAGAAGTCAGCAAGAAATTGCAATTCTGTGGGTTAAAGGAAGTCATGGCAGAATATCCATGACCCATCCCAAACCCAGTGCAGGGAAACGGTAGGGGCATGCTTCCCTGGAGGGAGATGTGAGCTGAGTTTGAAGCTCATAAAAGATAAAAGAGAGGCCACGGTGGGAGCAGGAGAAGGCAAGGTGGGAAGTGGGAGTTAGTGTTTGGCGGAGAGAACAGCACCCTTGGCTAAGTTCAGTCAGACAGCCTGCTCTGCTGGTCACCGCTAGCCTTGCATTCAGGACTGCCACACCGTGGTCTCAGGGTTAATGGGCAGGCGGGGCCAGACGGCGACCAGCTTGCAACTGGAACCCAGAGAAGAGAGGTAACTGTCCAGCTCCTCCCTGCAGCAGAGGGTGCCCAGCCCCTGACCCCTGGCTCAGGTGATGACCTTGCTGTACACCACCCGTGTTACACAAGACTCCTGCAGGGTCACCTCTGGCATCCACGCAGGGACAATATCTTGCTGGAAACTGTCCACACTCACAGGAAGTCAGCAGTCCTGGCCCCAGGACAGCAAATGCCAGCAGCGCCCCCTGCAGGCCTCCTAAGCAACTCCAGCCCCTGGAATTCCCAAGGGCTCCTTCCAGAAACAAGGCCTAGGAGGAGGGGAAAGGAAGGGAATCCTTCTGGAGTTGATGCTGGGAGGTAGGAAATGATGCCCTGTGAAGCAGATGTCCACATCCTCACTGCCGGGGGCTACGGTCTCACCGCTTCCCTGGGAGAGAGGGAGAAAGAGGAGATTGGAGCTGGTGGAGAAGCAGCCAGCAAGCAGACCCGGAACTGAAAAAATTCTGTCTCTTTCTCACTTTCTCTCTCAGGATCCTTCCCACTGCTCCCCTACTGCAGCTTTCTTGTTTGGGTTTTGTTTTCCAAAGCAACATGGTGTTCACGCAGGGCCTGGTAATGAAATGAGATAAAAAGCCAGAGCAAGTATTTAGAGCAGTGCTGGGAGGTCTTGATCCAACTCTGGGAAAGCCCAGCTCTGCTGGAGCCAGGAGCTGAAGCTGGCCATAACGGGCCACCTCGGGCACCAGACAATGTGGGGCCAGAGGAGCCGAGTGCGGAGCCAGGTGACTCCACTGTGGGGTACCGGAGCTGGGCCGGCTCTGCGATCCAGTGGCTCGGGAGATGAAATCCACAGCGTGCCCTTCTGGTGCTTGAATATTAATCCTCAGACTGTGACACACGTGCCTAGTGTAGAATATTCGTGGATATCGATGACATTACCTGTCTCGGTCCTTTTCTCTTTGGGGGATGCAATACCCTAAACCCACAACGTGAAGGAGGAAAGGTTTACTTAGCTCACAGTCTGTGGAGCTTTCAGTCCGTAGTCGGCTGGCTCCCAGGCAGGGTGGCAGGAAGCAGAGAGGGATCGGGGCAGGAAGAGGAGGGGAAGAGAGGAGAAGGAGAGGAGGAAGAGGTGGGAGAGGAGGAAGATGTGGAAGAGGAGGAGGAGGAGGAAGAGGAGGAGGAGGAGGAGGAGGAGGAGGAGGGGGAGGGGGAGGGGGAGGGGGAGGGGGAGGATAAAACAAACCCTTCCGGGCCACAGCCAGTGATGCAGCTCTTCCTACCCGGCTTCACCTCCCAGCACCAAGGCCACTGTAACCCATCAGTGGACCAGTCCAGTGATGAGTGTCACACACCCGTGATCCAGTATCTCACAGGCATGGTCCAGCCGCCTCCCCGAGCCCCACCCATGAGTGCATGCGGCCTGCCGTGGGGAGACATCTGCATTCAAGCCATAACAGTACCAAGCCCAGGGGCTCTGGAGGATTCCCTGTTCTGGGTGATGTGGCAGGGCCCGGACCCCAGGCTCTGGCCGGGCTCAGGTGAGTCGGGTGAGCACAGGACAGACGGAGCCTCTCCTTGCTCCCCAGGACTGTCCCCAGCTGGTGCCCACGGAGGAGATCCTCATTCCAGTCGGGGAGGTGAAGCCCATCACCCTGAAGGCCCGCAACCTGCCTCAGCCTCAGTCCGGCCAGCGTGGCTACGAGTGCGTCCTCAGCATCCAGGGGGCCATCCACCGTGTGCCCGCCCTGCGCTTCAACAGCTCCAGTGTCCAGTGCCAGAACAGCTCGGTGAGAGGACAGGCCGGGGCTGCCCCAGTGCGGGGCTGTCTCCCCTGCCCATGCCAAGGCCTCGGCTAACCCCACCTCCCCAGGGACAGGGGCAGCTGCCAGCCCCCAGGCCCTGCCTTCAGCCGGGGCCAGGCAAGTTATTGGTGGCACAGGTGGAGATCTTGGCGAAGTTTAAAGAGCAAACTCCGCATCCCTTCTCAGGGCACAAAGGACCTGGCCGGTGTCACTGTGACCACAGAGGACAGGACAGCGGGATGTGCGGTGGGAGGGTAGGAAGGTGGATGCATGTCGAGAGCAGCAAGAGTTAAACGGTCCCCAGTGGCAGACAGGAAGCACACAAGGTGTTTAATTATCATTCTGGCCCGGAGAAGATGTTTTTATCAGCCAGCTCCCTGTCTCTGACTGTGGGGTCAGCTCGGAGATGCGGGATGAGACAGAGGTGTTGAGGGAAGCTAATTCGCCAGGGAGAGATAAAGGGAACCTGGGGCTCTTATCAGGGAGCTGTCGGATCTGGGGTCATGGGCACTTGACAGAATTTGTAATCGCTGGGAGGCTGCCAAGCGCAAGGGGAAGGCGCGGAGAAAGAAATGGTCCACGACAAAGGAGGAAGGCGGCAGGCAGGGGCAGGCGGCAGGGCCTCTGGAGCTGTGTGGCCTGGCCACAGCCCTTCCTGGGCACGTCTCGGGTCCCCTTCACAGAGGTGCCCGTGGGAGCTGAGCCGCCCCACCGGCTGTTTCTAAAGTGTGTGCAGGGCTTAAAAGTCCTCTGTGGGGTCGGCGGGAGAGGAAGTCCCTGAAGCTAGAGGCAGTCGTGGTGGGCCAAGGACATTCTGGGCTACTGAACAGAGGGAGGCTCACACTCAGGCAGAGAAGCGAGTGGGCCTGGCCAGCCACTCCATGGTTTTTACTGTGAGCCCTTCCAGGCCCTCTGCGGGTGACAGGGCAGCCAGAGGGAACTGGCTTTGCCTCCTGGAGCATACGGCCTCTCCAGAGAGACCTGGCCTGCCCCGCAGCCCCTAAGAGATGCCAGGTTCGAGACAAAGGACTATCACCAGGGGACAGGGAGGCGGGGAGGGCTGGAGCAATGATACCGGGAAGATGGGTCCAAACGAGTGGGAAATGAGGGCTGCAGTACAGGATGGGGCTTGGGGGAGAGGTGGACTCCTCCCGACGTGGGAATCCGCCCAGACACACAGAGGCGTCAGCAGGTGTGCATGGAGGTGGCAGGTTCGAGATCTCGGTAAGAGCAGAGGAGAAGGCTGGGGGATAAGCTTGGAGCAGAGGGCAGAAGGCACTGAGTGCCAAGCCAAGGGGCTGAGTGGCCTCCAGTGGCATTAGTGGCAGAGTCGGAAAAGGGATGCCTCGGAAGGCTGCTCGGCAGCCCTGGCCCTGCTGACAGGACCTCGTGCCTCCCCCTCCCCTGCAGTACCAGTACGATGGGATGGACATCAGCAACCTGGCCGTGGACTTCGCTGTGGTGTGGAACGGCAACTTCATCATCGACAACCCGCAGAACCTGAAAGGTGAGCAGCTACTTGCGGGCGGAGGTTTGATCTCTGGACGACCAGGGACAGACTGGGGCTGAGGGATCAGAGCATCCGCTGGGCCCTGGCGCATCCACACTAACCATTGGCTCCCGGTGGCTTCGAAGCGTCTGTGGAACCTGACCCAGAATGGCAGCAGGATGTCCTGCTGGTTCCCTGGAAATGGAGGTATTGTTTCCACTCAGCCTCTCACTCCCCTGTCCTGGGGCATCGGGAGGGAGCCAGGCTGACGCAGGCCCACATCTGGGCAGAGAAGTTCCGGAAGAGGAGGTGCGCTGGAGCAGGGGGCGCACATGCACGAGGGCCGCCTGTATCACTGTCTTGTATGTGTGCGTCCCGTTCCTGCGGAGCACAGAGATTTTTTTGAGATTCTTTTCCTAATTATCACAGCTCTGGGAGGTCCGCGCTATTATTAGTCCCATTTTGTAGACAGGAAAGTAAGATCCAAAGAGGTTAAGAACTGGGCCAAGAGTCCAGTAGTAAGAGCCGGGATTTGGACCCAGATAGTTTAATTTCAAACTGGTTTGCAAGCTGAACCCCAGCACGGCGAGGACCTGCAGCCCAGCTGCTGTGGGACTTGAACCCTCTTCCCCCAGAGTGCACCGGCCCTCTCGCCACACACCAATGTCTCCCTATTATTCACCCCCTTCCTACACTGGGGATTAAACCTGGGGCCTTAACGCTGAGCTGCATCCTCAGCCCCTTTCTAAATTTTGAGACAGGGTCTCACTGTATTGCTGAATTGCCCAGGCTGGGCTCGGCTCGATCTTGCAACCCTTGTGCCTCAGCCTCCCAGAGTGCTAGGGTTCCAGGCGTGCACCACCTCCCCCAGATCCTCTGCTGCTCAAGTAGCGAGCCTGGCAGAGTCTTGGCTTCCATCTGAGGGCCCTCCTGGGCATCAAGAGGGGTCAAGCCATGGAGGGTTGGCTACTGTCTCTCGGCATCCACAGGCTGCAGCTCTGTCCCAGAAGCTGCCACTGCAATGAGGGCTGCATGGACTGGGAGAGAGAAGTGGAGCCAGGGGGGTTTTTTCTTCTTTTCCCTGCTTCTTCTCCTAGCCAGGCCAAATTTTCTCACCACTAAGGGAGACCAGACACTTTCCATGCTGAGGCTCTGGGCTTGGATCCCAGAGGGTGTCTTTGCACCTGGAGCCAGGGGAGAAGCAGCCCCATCCCTGCTGGGGCAGCAGGCTCTCGATGCCCGTGTAGCTCCGAATGCATGGCAGTCGTCTGTGCTTCACACTTGTGCCCTCCCCGAGCTGGGTGTCAGGGGAGTCTGCGCTCTGTCGGGCGGGGGCCACTGTGTTTAAGGACTCAGGCTCTAGAATCCAACAAGTTAGGTTCAACTGCGGCCGATTTCACTTGTAGCGTTGTGAAGTCAGGCTAAGCACAGCTCCTGTCGGCATGCATGTCCTTGCCTCGTTTCTGTGTCCCATGCTGTACAAGGAGGAAAGGATGCCCTGCTCCGGGTCATGTGAGGGTGGTGAGCCAGGGACCACATGGTCCAATGTGCACTTGGTTTAAGAGTCCCATGCCCTGCCCTCTATGGTGTGGGATATTTAAATGCAGTCTGTGCAGCTGGGCCTGAGGGGTGCTGGACAGGGCAGAGGATGGGAAGACCTATGGAAGGAGAGAAGGAATGACCCCTCCACGGGGTGTGAACCTGACCTTCGGCCAAGGCACCCAGCCCGCTCCAGGGAGCTTATGACAGCTTGAGCAGAAGAGTTGAAAAGTGACTTTCTGAGCACATTCATCCCCCAGTCTCCACAGTGGATGTGTTCCAAGCTGCCCTGGGGTATCTAGTTGTTAGGTCGTATTGTTTAAGGAATAGTGACAAGAAATAAGTCTGTATGTGCTCAGTGCACATGCACTTTGAAAAAGTACTTTAAATCCACAGTTGGTCGGATCCATGGATACAGAATCCACAAACATGGTGGGCCAACTGGATTCTGCTCTTGGAGAATTCTTTTGGGACTGTGAGTTCAAACCCTAACAGGAAAGGAGCTAAGCTCCAGGCTCAGAAAGCACAGTTCCTCAGACTGGCTAGTTCCACCAGGCTTTTAAGTCAGTGGGAGACAAAAGCAAAGACAGAGGGTTGGCAGACGCCACACGTGACCTGTAAAGGAGCCAGCCTGTCCTCTCAGGGATGGAGTTCCCATCCACGGGGCAGCGAACGAGACTGTGTCGTGCCCTTTGCTCACAGGCAGTGTCTCCCCATTGCCACGCACCTGGCCTTTCCTTAGGCCCACGCCCTTCCTGGCATGCCGGGGAGAGGCCTCTCTTACTGGGACCTACTGCCCAGCAGCACCGTGAGCTGAGCTTCAGGGTCCCAGCGTGTAGAACAGACCTTGCCAGGCTGCGAATCATCCCGTTTCTGTTTGAGCTTCATTTTTTCCTGATAAGGAAAGGAGCCCTTATTTCTGGAAAGGAGGGCCCTCTGTGAGTGTACGAAAGATGGCAGCATGAGAATACACTTTGAGTTCACAGAGAGGATAATAAGCATGTGTAGAACATCAGATATGCCACAGGACTGAGCTCACTACTCACTACACATTTCACTCAAACCTCCAAAAAGCAATGATCGTCTCCAAGCTAGAGGTAGGTAAATGGGGCCTGGGGAGGTTAAATACTCTGTCACACTGCTAAGAAGTAGTGAAGCCACAATTAAAGGCCTGATCTGATTCAGTCAGGAGCCAGAAATCTTAAGTAATACGATTGCAAAGAGTGCCGTTTAGGAATCCCCAGCAGTTGTCCCGCCAGTTGTGACGCCGGTGGGTGGTATTCCCCACAGCTGGGGACAGCATCTGCAGCCCCATCTGTGAGGCTTCTCTCTTTGCAGTGCACCTCTACAAGTGCGCAGCCCAGCGGGAGAGCTGCGGCCTCTGCCTCAAGGCCGACCGCAAGTTCGAGTGCGGCTGGTGTAGCGGAGAGCGAAAATGCACCCTCCAGCAGCACTGCAGCAGCCCCGCCAGCCCCTGGCTCGACTGGTCCAGCCACAATGTCAAGTGCTCCAACCCCCAGATCACTGAGGTGAGTCCCCCAGCTCCCAGGGGATGGCCAGGGCCATGGGGGAGGGGAGCGAGGCGAGGCTCATGGATGACTCCTCGGAGTGGAGTGTGTTTAATGTGGGTGTAGACGGCCTCTCCTGTGTGCCTCACCACCAAGCATCACAGACGAGAGTTTGGGGCGTGGCTCCATGCCTGTGGGTGCATTTCTGTGCACACATGCATCGCTTCTCGGCCTTTTGGCTAAGATCAAGTGTAGTATCTGTGCACACATGCGCACCACAAGGGCTGTGCAGAGCCAGCCCAGTTGCCCCCCATGCTGGCCGAGCCAGGTGGGGACAGGACGTTAGCGCCATGACGTGATGGGAGAGTGCTGCAGAAAGCAAGCTCAGCTTCTCCTGACACGAGAGTGTTTCCAGGAGCCGCAGTTTACTAGGAGTTGCCACGGTGAAAGACAGGCACTGTGTCAGCCACCTCGCCCTTTCCCAGGGTTTGGCCTCTGTCCCCATTTGTTTGTGCGATTTAATGGGAAGAAATAGGTAATTAATTATACTAGGGGAAAAGTGGTGTTTCCAAAATAGCACACTGCAGAGGAAGATGAACAGAGGATGTGGATGAAAATGCGGCTGCCTGGGTTTGAATGGGCTGGACAAGAGGACTTGGACAAACGGGTGGCATTGTGGGCTCATCCCTCCCTGCGGCTTAGAAACTAACTGCAAATTCCTGACGCTGACTGGGAACAAAGGCCTGGCCAGGTGCCTCAGCGGCCGGCAGGTATGAAAAGCTGGAAGGGGCTGCTCTCTGCCTGCAGCTTTCCTAAGCTGGTGCTCTGGCCCTTTCCTCTGCCTCATGTTCCCCATTGGCCAAGAAAGCAATTCTGGTTCCCAGCTATGTCAGTGTTGGGAAACTTCTTGAGCACCCCCAGTAAACAAGGCAAAGCAAGACAAAAACCTGAGAAGCCCAGAGAAATTGAGCAACATGCTCAAGTCACACAGAGAATAAGTGACAGAGCAAGTGTTTGAGCTCAGATTCAATTACAAAACCATTTGAAAAAGTTCTGTGATTTGCCCAGATAACAAAACAAAGAGCGGTGTTTCCACTTCCTTAAGATTCTTGCCTTGCCTGCTGGTGGGGCCAGTTAGGTATGACCCCTCCAGGTGGCAGAGTATCTAGGGATGAGTGTGTACCTGGGTCTGTGTGCAGCTGTGCAGGGTGAGGCTATTCAGGGATAGACACAGCCCCTTAAAGACCAGGCTGCTCCCATCCCAGTTTACTGTCCGAAGTGGCCAGTGACAGTGCCTGTGACATCCCCCTGTGTCTGCATCTTGCTAGAAGAGCATGTCTGCCGGGACTGGGAGGTTGCCCCACCTCTGCCCTCAGCCAGCCAGCTTCCTGAGCTGCTCCCACTCCATGCCTTCTCCGACTCCAGTGATGTCTGGAAGCTGCTGGCCTGAGGACTCACACTGTTCTGTCATTCTTGCTGCTGCAGTCGTGGATTCGTGCAACCATTGGCACCTGTGGTGCAGAAAGCTTGGATTAGTCAGGGCTTGGAGTCCATCAGCACCTCCTGCCTTGGGAGTCCCAGCCTGGGGTCCTGCTCCAGCTCTGACAGCCGTCTGCCCCCAGTGGCCAGCCCCTTCCCAGCCCCAAGGCAAGCTGCTCACTGCGGAGCCTGTGCCTCAGTGCCCCTGCTCACTGACTGGGGACTGACAGCCTGCTCTGTTCACGGAGGACACCCAGTTACTGGAGGCTAATTAACCCCCTGAGCAATTAGGCTGTAATTGATTTTCCAGTGAACATCTCAGCAGGAGTCAGAGGCCCCAAGTCTCTGGTGGTGATTTTCACTTGAGCTATAGAGAAATGAAAAGCATCTATAGGAAGAGACCAATCCATGCTGTGTTCCAAAGCCACTCGAGGGATGTCACTCTGGACAGGACATGTGGGAAGGAGGGTCCAAGCCTGGAACAGTACATTCACGGTTATCTGTCATATTTCCCTTCATTTCACTTCCCCCCGATCCCCCTAACATATAGAAGTCATTTTCTGTCCTATAAGATTTCATTTTTGAAATAACTTCAAATTTATTTTTAAAAAAGACACAAAAATAGTACAAAGAACTTTCATATTCCCTTCACCTGGATTTTCCAAAGTTAATGTCTTATATAACCACAGTATAATGGTCAAAATCAGGAATTTAATATTGATTTCATAATAACGTCTAATACACATGCTTTATTAACATTTTGCCAATTATCTCTACTCTGGTCCAGAATCCAACCAGGATCCCATATGACAGTCAGTGCCCTGTCTCCTTAGTCCTCTGCCTGTAGTTGTACCACCCTTCCTGACCTTCATGTTGTGGAAGAGTCCAGAACAATTATTTTATAGGATGTCCCTCAATCTGGATATATCAGATGTTTCCTCATAAAGAAATTCAAGTTGTTGGGGTTATTTTGGCAAGAAGTACTAAAAAAAAGGTAGGGTTCATATCAAAAAGGCACAGAGGCCAACTTGAAAAGGATCCCAGTCATCCCGTCTGGGCAATTTGAGCAAGAAAACTGTAATAATTATAGTCTTCACCAATAGAATAAGTAAGAACCCATGGTCCTTACTGACTGATATAAACAAACAAATAAAGAGGATAAGAAGGTCTTCTGGACACTAGATCCCAAGTAATACATTTAGAAAGAATTGTGCAAATAGAAGATTAACATCTAGAAATTTCACAACATGTGTTGTTTCAAGCAAGAACAGTCAAGGGTTGCTAAGATCAGTGTAAGTGTGATGAGAGGCCAGATGTGTACAGCTCCGTGAGCTCTCTTCTGTAAGATACTTACTAATCACAACGAGAACAGAAGTGACTTCACAGCGAGGAAAGCTGGTAGACCCAGCTTAACCGAGTGATCAAAGTTAACATCATCAGTCGTGGGATAAATCAAGCTCAGGTCATTGCCTCATTTCTGTGGCATTTTGGGAAACAGTACACGATCTGTTCCAAGTAACCTTTAAGAGAAACCAACTTGTTTTCTTTACTTCATCTTTCTTGGCTAATCACTTCACACCAGGCAGATCTTTTCCGTAAACCTCCTAATTATAAGAAGTCCACAGAGTTCATACTCTTTTGTGTGTATCGCCCGTATTTTCATTTCTTCACACTATGTGCCCTCCCAGCACCGCTGCTGAGTTTGGTAAGCAGCAGCACATGCTATAGAGATCTTTCCTGGGGGGAGGAGGGAAGGGTCCCCCCGATGGCTGCAGGGGGTGGCAGAACTTCCAATTCCGGAAATGAATGGGGGCAGGAAGGGGAGCTGCCCTGCCTGGAAGCAGAAAATAAACGAGATGACCTCAAAGAAATCCCACTCTGAGCAAAGAAGTGGGCTCACTCGCAGTTAAATGAGCAGCTGTGTGCTTCCTTAACCCCTCCTTACCCCCTCTGTCTCCATGGCAACCGAGCCCACCCCTAGAGACCCATCCTTTATGGCAATCTTGGGTAGGACAAGTTGTATAGCCTGTTGGATTTCCCAGTTTGCATAAAGCTCAGGTCAGGACCCCTCAGGACTCACCGTCTGCTCCTTCTCAGCCAGCTCTTGCTGTGCTAATGACACTGTCCCCTGCAGGAGGCAGCCCAGGCTGCTCCCATTTCCAGCTGTCATCCAGGTGTCTGTACACACGTCACCTGTTCCACCCCAGGAACAGGGTAGGTGCAGAGGACGGGAGACCCCCTGTGATGCCTGGCCCACTGCATTTCTATTCTCCCCAGCCTGTGCTCAGGACCTGCTGGGGCCTCAAAGAGGAGGAAGTGGTGAGCCATCCACGGGAAAGGAAGGTCCAGAAAAGAGCGTTTCCCAAGAAGCCAGAAGAAAGAGAAAGGAGACTGAATAAATAGGTTCTCAGGAGAAGAAACTTAGAGAAGGTATTGAGGCCCAGAGCTAATGGCATAAGTGTATCCACCCTGGTGCCTGCTGGGGATCAGTTTCCTAGGGTCACACTAACAAATTGGCACAGACAAGGTGGCTTAGACAACAGAAGTATGTTCTCAGAGATCTGGAAACCAGAAGTCCATGATTAAGGTGTGGCAGGGTTGGTTCTTGTCTCAGTTACTTTTCTCATTGCTGAGACAAAATATCCAGCACACAAAGTTAAGGGAGAAAAGGTTTATTGGGCTCACAATGTGGAGATTTTAGTCCATAGTCGACTGGCTCCAAGGTAGGGTGGCAGAGGGGCATCGCAGAGGAGAAACAGTTCATGGTGGGCAGAAGGCAGCAAAGCAAGCAAGAGGGGAGACAAGCCTCTTTCTGCCCCATATATTGTATCTAGGCTACCACGAATTTGTCAGTGCCAAACCAATCAGTGGACTGATTTAGTAATCACCCACCCTTAATCCTAGCATTGCACCATGAATCAATCACACACTCTAGACTCAGTCACCTCTGAAAAAGCCCCACCTAGGACTACATGAAGTTTTGAGAGGATGTCTAGACACAGCCATCACAGTTCCCCTGAGGGCTTTGGCATAGAATCAGCCCTGGACCTCTCTCCCAGCTCCTTCTTCTTTGCTGATGGTCTCAGGCATCCTTTGTATTGTAGAAGCATCACTCGGACCTCTGCCTATATGTTCACGTGACATTCTCCCTGTGTGTGTCTATCTCTTAAATTATTATTATTTAAATAAGGACACCAACCAGATTGGTTTAAGGCCCACTCGAATGACCTCATTTTAACCTGATTGCTTCTAAAAAGACTCTGTCTCTAGATAAGGTCACATTTTGAGGCATTGGGAGTTAGGGCTTCAATGTATGAGTTTGGAAGGGGATTCAACCCACAACAGTGAAAATTCTGTGTGAAAGGAGGCATTACCACAGTTCCAAATGAATTAATTCATTCCTATGTGGCTATTTAATTAGTGACTACTGTATGTCATGCATTGTTCTGGGTTGGAGATTGTTCCATAGATGAGTGAGTCCTGGGTGAAGAACCAAGAGGAGATACCCTCTCCCAGGGTAGGCCCAGCAGACCCTGAGCACTGTCAAGCTAGGCAGGCTGGATACAGCCCTCCCTGCAGGCCACTCAGCTTCCCCTAGGGAGCCTAGGACAGAAACTTGTAATGCACACCCTTGGCTGATGTCTCCGGTATAAAAGAAGAATGGGACTGCAGCAGGGCACACACCTTCACAGCCTCTGAAGACACTTGCTTAGGCCATGGACACCAGCAGATGAGCCACATTCTGATTCCAGGGGTCTTAATAATAATAGCTTTTCTGTAACAAGACTCTACTCTGTGCCAGACTGTGCAGTTTGCATACTTACTCCTCCAAAAAAGAACTTTACGATGGCTATAATTATCTAGAAAGGGGAAACAATACTCAAGGAAGTAACTCATTGGCACCAAGCCACACATCTGGTTAATGGCCAAACGGGGACTGAAAACCAGGACCTCTGGGTTGCGAAGATGGACCCCACCACCACACCATGATGGTTGCCTCTCAGTCAGACGGACAGGGGGCATGGACTCCCCCACCTCACCCCACCCCAAGCATGCCCAAGATGGAGCCTTGTCCCTGTCTTCCCAAGCATAACTTGGTCCACACTGTCCCTGTGATCCGGGAAAACCAGTGTGAGGGAATCTGAGGGTGCGTTGGAACTTAGGGTAATTGCATCTGCCTTTGGGAACAGGTGAAGCTGGACTCCCTGGGCTGGGGTCTGACCTGTGACAGGAGAGCCCAGAGGATGGGGCCCTGGAGGAGAGATCCGCAGCAGAGCAGAGATCCACAGGTGAAGGCGCAGTGGGCTACAGATACAGGCACAGCCCCAGAGCTAGTGCTCAGCAAGTGACCAGGAAGCCACCACATCGGGATCTGAAAGAATATTCCTGTGTGCTCCCGAAGCCACTGGCCACTGTGCCCAGCAAGGGGGTACTGATGCCAAGCAGGGCCACTGGGTTTACCGTCGCCTCTCCACTGACCACTGTCTAAGCTCTGCTTCATGAATTTTTCAACTGCAGTAACTTCCCTGACCTCACCAGTCCATGCTTAGGGAATATAAATTCTCTTTAACATTATCTTAGCTACCTGCATTGGGGAAAGAAAATCAATTGTAGAAAAGAGTGTACACTGCTCTTCAAAACCAAGCATAAATAATTTTCGATACTCTAATAGTTGGAGAAGAGCCATCGCTCTTGCTGCCTCCTGCTGTCCATGTGCCCAAATAATCTAAAGGAAGTTGTCTGTCCCCTGGATTGCAAATGCATTTGTGAAACTATTTGGAAGACTGTGACATCTGTAAGAATTTATCTGCAAGGCTGTACCGCATGTCTGCAGGAAAGGCCAAAAGCCACTGCCCAAGGCCAGAGCAACTCACTGCAAAGCTCCCAACCAAAAAAATAAATAAATAAAATAAAGAAGTCAACCACCTTTCCAGAGAAACAAGCCAGCACTCTGATCTCCCGTTCACTTATTTGCAGGCTTCATTAATATAACATCACTGCAACCAACAGCTAACAGGGATGATGTCAGGATGAATAACGGAGTTACTCTGCTCAGATAACAGTTAGGCTGTGAATGTGCTATCAGCTGAGACAGAGCCAGCGAGGAATCGTGCCAGGCAGGAGAGCTGGTGCCTCCGGAGCCATGGATTCCTGCAGAGCTCGTCAGCTGGGCTCTCGCCTCCCCAGACAAGGTGTGTGTGTGCACACGCACACACACACACTGAGGTAAAGATGTGACCATATGCTGTTGTGGACCCAGCATCCGGGTGTCTCCAGAAACTCGCAGGCCTCTCCTGGGCATCACTGCCATCTAAAGTCAGGAGGACACTGAGCAACAGGAAGGGAGCAAGTGGACCAGGAAGGGGAGGATGCGCTGCTACACAGAGACGAGTCCTCACTGGCCACTTCTGAAACCCCAGGGTCGGACACAGGGCACTAAGAGAGTGACCAGGAGCTGGGGACACAGGCTGGACAGGCTTATCCTGGAGCGGCCTCCCTGGGACGCCCTCCAGCTCCCCTCCAGGTGACTCCGATGCAGACTCTCCCTTCTCCTCTTCTGAGCCCAGCCGGGGAGACTGTCAGCCTGCAGAAGACACTGGCAGGGCTGCACAGGCCACAGTCGCACAGCCCACTGTCACTAGCCAGGCTGTCTGCCCCTGCCTGTGTCCCCACACGGAATGCTGCTTGTAGCAAAGCCACCTTTTAACCCCACTTTTCTCTTGACCTCAGCTCGCCTGGCTTCTTCCTGGGTCTCCAGATTGCTTAATTATAAAAGGAATGTCCATGATAAAAATAATAGCGCACACTCACTGAGTGCTACTTTATCCACAGAACTCCACTCAGCACTTCACGTTCATCACTTAACTGGGCCTCACAACTTTTGGAAGTTGCTGTCCTTAGCCTCGCTTGGGGAAAGTGAGGTGGTGTAAGGTACAATCACTTGCTTAAAGCCACGTTGCTCACACATTTTAGAGCAGCATGGAACTCAGCAGCTTGACTCCAGGCCCCCACGTTCGGCCTGTGTGCGACCCTTGCCCTCTTTCCTGAGCTCACAGGGATGAACAGAACCCTCAGTCCAGAGCCAGAGGGGAGAGAGGAGCTGGCTCCAAGCTCCTCCCAAGCCTGCTGCAGAGGTGGAGGTGGAAGAAAGCCAGTGTGGCTACTCCAGCATCGTCCAGGAAGCTGGACGCGCACAGGGAGAGGGCACGGGGCCAGAGGTAGGGTGAACGCCAAGAACCCCAGAGAGGTCCAGAGAGCAGGAAGAGGGACGGCGACCAGCACAGCCAACCCGGGCTCCTCGTAACGCAGCAGAGCATGGCCCTGACTAAGCCGCAGGGGACGGAAAAGAGGGCAGAGGAAGCCACGACCTGGACCGACCGGTGTGCACGCTCCTGGCTGGTGGCCCAGGGCTCCCCCAGGAGCCAGAGGGTGGCCCGCCTGGCAGGGGCATACAGTCGGCTGGAGCTGGCTGTGTTCTGTCTCCCAGAGTGACCTCAGCAGCTTCTTAACCTCAGGGGGACACTGTTATTCCCCACCTGAAAAGTGGGAATAACAATAGTGCCGCATTCCTAACTTGTTTGAGCCCTAAGTAGAACACCCTCCAGACCCCCGACACGATTTCTCCCTCATTCATGAGCACCTACTGAATAAAATGTTAAAAAAATGGTAGGCATTCTAATCAGAACAGTCTTCAATAGCCCGAAGTGCTTCCTTGCTCTCTTCCCCTCCCACCACCCCTGTCAGCCGGGAACAGACTAGCTCTAGGATCGAAGCCCAGCTTCCTGGAGTTCCCGCCAAGTTCCTCTGAAGGAGACTCCAATTCTGCCCCCGCCAGGGCTCTGTCCAGGCCTCTGCCTGAGCCTGACCATGGGAATGCGGTCCCCAGCATGCAGCCAGCGTGCAGCCAGCCCGAGGACTCTCCCTGCAGGCCGCCAAGCCCTGGGCCTTCCCGCCCTCCTGCCCTGCTCCCTCAAAGCCCTTAGGATCTCCACAGCTGTAATTAATCGGCTGCATCTGCTCTCGCCCTTGGGCGGCTGTGTGGCACAGTTCCCGCTGAACTGTTCAATTAGTGACTGCAAGAATGAGGGCAGATGCTGCATCCTGGCCGTTGCTTTCCGGGACAGGACACCCATGGAGGAAAACAAGCATGGCAGAGTCTGGCAGGAACACAGATCCAGCCAAGGGGGCTCAGCGGGGCCCTGCTGCTGTTAAGGTGGGGAGTGAGCAGGTGGAGAACCAACCTTCCACCCAGAGGCTCCCGGAAGCTTTGAGGAGGCTCCACCCAGATGCAAGGGCCAAGGTGTGCCCACCTGTCCCACACCCTGCTGACCCAGGATGACATGAACGGGTGCTTGGCCAAGACCGGCCTCACCTCCGAGGCGTGGCCAGGGCTGGTCTCGGGCCGGGTTTATTGTGCTAGACCGAGCCCTACAGTGCTTCCCGCGCCAGAAGCTGCAAGTGGCACACAGCTGTACTCCACTCCCTCAGGTGTCCGTGCCCTGAAGGCAAGGTAAGGGCACAACTTAGAGTCCCATCAAGATGCAGATCCAGGTTCCTTCAAGGAGAGAAGAGTGGAGTGAAAGGTGCCCGACTGGGGTGAGAAAACAAACGTGCAGAGATAACTACGGGTTCCAGTTCGCTCTCCGGTGGGTTTTATCCAGGGCCAGCCTGGCTGTGACAAGCAGAGGGAAGCCAGCCCCACTGGCCTCCTTGCTGCATGCTAACCAAGTCACCACACTGGCAGGACACGTGGAGTCTCAGGTCGGTTGAGGAGAGAAGTCTCCAAGGGGATCTCAGGGCTGAAGACAGTGTCTGAAGAGCAAAGGCCAGGGCTCTCCAGTATCTGGAAGATACTTGAGGAGGAGGCAGCTGTTCAGTCTTCCGTTCAGCAAGGGATCAAATTCGAAATTGGCTTAAACGAAAGCAAAGGAGATTACAGCAGAGCTTCTTAATGATTCTGATATTAAAATGCTTTATCACTCCCAAGCAGCATACACTTCCATTCTTCCAGGTATCATTAAAGAATGCAGCCTGTTCTAGAATCTGCTTGAAACCAGTGTTTCCCAGGAGCAGCGAATGGGGAGTGTGTATTGTAACCATCTCTATGCCAGCAGTGTGCTAAGAACGGCAAGGCTGTCTGGCCTGACAGAGTGACAGGAGTGGTCACACTGCAGTGTGGCGATTGTATGGAGGTGTTCAAAAGGCTAGAAGGGTCCAGAGAGGAGCTGCTTCATGTGCTGAGGAGTCGGGGAGGTCTCCAAGATGAGATGTCTTTGCAGCAAGGCTGGGCGGGATGGCAGGCACTTGGTGGTGAGCTGCCTCACCAGCCAAGACCACCGAGTGTCATGTGCATGCGAGTGCCACACGCTAGAGCTCTGGGCCTCTGAGCTCCCCCAAGTTGCCCCTATAAACCCCTGGAGAGCTGAGCCAGAATCTGCAAGGGGTGGGCAGTAGAGGATCACACAAGTTCACCCCAACTCTCACAGCAGCTACTTCTGAGCTTTTCCCATTTCTCTGTTTCCAGTCCCCACTTCTACAGTCTACGAGGAGGAATTTAGACAGTTTTCCAAACCACAGTGTAAGCTGTGTTTAAAAGCATGGGACTGAAATCAGTTAATATCCGAAGCTCTTCTCTTCCTTCCACCTCTTGCCCACTCCTTCCTGATGCACAGCACACACACACGCACACACACGCACACACACACACACACACACTCCAAGCTGTCGAATCATTTGTTTACATGGGTGTCTCATTCAAAATTACTTGCCTGGAAGAATTGGCTGAATTAATTGTGAAATGCTGCACCCGGGCCCAGGTGGCTAACAGCCAAGGAAAGAAGAAATGCAAGAAGAGAGGGAGAAAAGAGTGAAGACTATTTTGGACAGAGCCAGTGTCCTCCAAAATTCCCTGTGGTGAAAGGGTGGCGTCCAGCTCAGACTGTGCCCTGTGTGGAGCTCGGATCCCACCGGATCCCACCCACTCCTGCCCAAGCTCAGCCTGTAGCCCCTCTGGTGTCTGCCCTGAGCTCCCTGGCCCCATGTTCTCTGCCACATTGGTACAAGGAGAGTTCCAACATCTCCAAGCTCCCCACCAACGCAACCACCCGTGTTTTTGCCACCTAGGAATCCACAGATGCAGGGAGACACAGGGAAGGAAATCAGCAATTATGGAGACCTGCTTTCTACACCAAGATACCGGGGGATTTCCAGATGTTACCTGGCTTAGTCCTCACATCGTCCTTGTCAGGCAAGCAGTATCCTCTGTCTTCAGATGAGGACGTTCGATTCAAGCTCACACAGCTTGTCAGCATCAGAGCTGCTCTTCCAATTTAGATCTGCCTTACTCTAGAGGTTACTTGTTCTCTTCCTGCTAGTGCTGCCTGAGCATCAGGTAGTCTCTCTTCCCTACCTACCCTGGAGCAACCCACAGCACAGAGGCCACCTGAACCCAAGCCAAGACCTGTGGACCTGCCCGATATGCTGGCCATATTTAGGGTGTCCTCAGTCATCAGGGGACGCTGCCCAACTCCAGCCCACCCTCTGGCCCACGTCTCTCCCCAGCCTGCAGCCCCACAGTCCCCTCAGATCTGCAAGGCCTTCCCCAGAGTTCCGCAGCCATAGGTGGAGACAGCTAGTGTGGCTCTTGGCAGCCCCTGCGGAAAGGCCAGAGCTGGTTCCCACTGCAGAACGCAGCCCCGGGTGTCCTGCAGTCTCATGCTGCTTTTAAGAGAGCACTCTGGGTGCAGTCTTGGGGAAGGGGCCAGACCCTAACGCTGCCTGGTCTGACTGGCATCCTGCAGGGCCCCATTCTTTCTTTCTCTGCAGAAGAAATCCTTCCCCACCGAGCCTCTCCTCAGTGGCCTCCCCCAGGAAAAATGAAGGAATGGGGCCAGGTTCCTGCAACCAAAAGCTAGCACATAGGCATCGTGGGCTCTTATCATTCCCAGCCTCCTGCACGGCTGCAGGCAGGGCTGTCTTCTGCAGGCGACTTCCTCTATTTCTTGGCCCTCTAAGCACAGACCTCCATCTTGACCCTCTTTGATTTTTTGAGCTGGGAAGAGCAAGCATGTTCAAAGGCACAGCAATGGTCAAAGTGCATTTTAGATACAGGAACCACTTGTATCTGGAAGGACGTAGAGGATGTCTGGTAGCATGGAAGAAGGGGCTGAGGAGAACCTAAAGGACCGCAAAGCCAGGCCAGGAACTGGGGACTTTGCCTCGGTCCCGGTCACAGCCACTGAGGGCTTTCAGAACAAGTGCTTAGTGACCTGGCCAAGCATGTGCTCCCCCTGGCATCTGGGCAGAAGTTGGGTTTACACGGAGAACCGCGGAGACTCTTGTAGACAGAAAGGGAAGAGAAGGTGGGGCTTTAACCCCTGCTCTGGAACACACAGACTCCAGACTCACCGGAGTGAGGCCCGTGGGGCCTGGGGGCCTTATTTAGGGTACACGGCACGCCAGGAGAAGGAAGCAGTCGATGGTGTGGACAAGATTCCTGGCTGGGCACACAGGGATTCCATTAACCTTGAAAGAGAATCTGCGAGCGTAATCGGGCTGGGTGGGAGGAAGAAAAATCAAGAGTTCATTTTTAGACCTGGTGACATTTAAGGTGCCCAAGGGACGTGTGTGGAAAAGTGGAGATGTCCAGTAGCGACTGGATATACGGCTGCAGAGCTCAGGAGCGAGCTCAGGGCCAGTAACGTAGATTTGGAAGTCTTCGGTAATGGCGGCCTGGGGAGTCCTCTTGCAAATCGAGCATTCCCCCCACAATCCACCATCGGTGTTTTGGAAATCCAGACTTTCACACATCAGTTTTACTCTGAGCAAAGAAGTATAAGCCTTGCATCCCTTGTACGCCCCAGGCAGGAAAGGGGCTCAGCTGTCCCCATCCTGAACACTCGTGCTGCCTACACGAGGTGGTGATGGAGGACATCCTGGACCTCGCCTGGACAGAACCCAGTCCGAAGACCCGGCCTCCCTCAGGCACGGAACCTGGCCTGAAGACCCTGATGGGCACTGATTCTCCCAGCTTGGATCTCAGCAGCTGTTTCCTGGACCTACCTATCTCTGTGACATTGTCTTCCCCTCAAGACTGTAACACTTGCCAACAGTTTAAGGGAATACAGGCGTCTTCCTTCTCTAAACAGTGCCAGCTGACTTAGGCTTCTGGCAGGTCTGTGTGGACACCCTGAAGGCACAGCGCCCCAGCGTGTGACCACACGGCTGCCCATGACCCAAGTGTCGGCCAGAAGCACTGTGGTGACCTAGCAGCGGTGGAGAGCGACCCTGGGCCCTTCTAGCACTGCAGCGTCTCCACAACGCGTCCCCCACAAGCTACCTGCAAGGTGGAAATATTTTTAGGCTTTCCAGCAAGATTTCATTTCACAGTTTTTCTGAAAGGTTGTAATTAACAGCAGTGAGCAAAAGAATGTATTTTTAAAAATAAAAGTCGGGGGAAGGCGAGGGAACCAATCACCGCAGTCCCGTCAGCTCCTCTGGGTAGGTGAGCTCATGGCGTCCAGGTGGCTGGAGGAGGGGTGCAGCCTGGGGGCGCCGTCGCAGTCGGTCAGTGAGAGACACAGACAGGCACAGACGCTGCTGACGCTGCTTGGCTGGGTGGCGGGGCGACACCTGCCCTGCACGGTGCGGACCAGTGTGTGTCTCCCACAGCCTGAGCCCCAGGCAGGACGGCAGCGCAGAGAGGAATGGCCAGGATGTCATTGCTGGGTATTTTTAGTCTCCGGGGGCTTCCGGTGCCCCCGGCCAGCTTTCTCCTCTCCACGCTGTCCTTCTCCGCCCCCACAGAGAGCCACTGAGTCCCCTGCCTGTGCCTCCTTGATTCATTCCCTGCATCTTATTTAGTTTTATTCAAAGGTGGGATATTTTCTTCCCAGAAAAGGAAATCAGAGCTGCAGACAAGGTGACCTGGGTGAATGAGCCACCAGTGAGGGCTCTGCTGGCAAGGAGGGAGGCGAGAGCATTGTCCAAGGCCCGCAGAGGAGGACAAGAGGTCGGGAGGCCTGAGTTCATGCCCCGGCTCGGTGGCCAACCTGCTGAGAGCCCCCAGGTCTGAGCAGCACATGGATGGGAAGTGAAGCGGGACGCTGAGCCGATGCCCCTTCTCTGCTCACTGTCATCTGGGCATTCAGGGCACAGCACAGGGCGAACGAGCGCCCTCCAGCGGACAGGAGAGGCATTTCCCCGGCGCTCACCTGTCGTCCCCACCCTCAGGCAGCGTGGAGATGGTTGAGGGGCAGATGTCCCACGGGTCCAAGGATGCGGGGCTGCAGCTCCACCCAGGGGCACCATCTCGGGACCCTAAGGATTGCTGGTCTCCATCAAGGTTTCTTCTTTTGTCCCTCCTTCTTCCGTCTTCTTCCATCTTTCTTAGGGTGCACTGACAAGAGCGCTGGGCATAGTTGCTTGGAGCCATGGCTTCATCCCTCACTCCTCCGGGTCTCATTCTGCCCCTTGTAAGTAAGGGTCTTCGCACGAGACACCACTTCCGGCAGTCTGTGTTCTTCTGCCATCCAGGACTCAGTCCACTTCTGATTTAGTATAGATTAATTCACTGGGATTTGTTGAATCTCAAAGAAACGCATTTTTCCAAGAACCTAATCTCTTCCCAGACAGAAGTTCACACCTTGGGAGAAGCCAGTTCTGCCACCCTGTTTCCTGTTGAGTCAAAGCAAAATGAGATCATCAGCATTTGGTGGCTGATTCTGAAAATGAATAAATAAATGATCCTTGCTTCCAGGAAGTCAGCAAAGATTTGGAAAATCCTAAAGTCATTTCTTCTTGGCCCTAACATGTCTCAGAGTATTTTTTTTCAGAACAGAGGTAAATACGCCATCCCCTACAGTCACACCTAATCTCACCCCATTCTGAGCTCGCGGGGCTTCTCCTCCTCTCTGTCTCATCACCCTGGATCCTGGATCAGCGTTATTTTGAGCCCTCATTTTCTCAGCTGCTGGGACTGCAAGTTCCCTGCAGGAAAACCTGCCCCATATCCATCACTGCACCCCACAGGGTCCGGCACCCCAGAGTCGCAGTAATAACACTGTCACCATCATAAAGCCTTTCTGGTTTGCAAAATGCTCCAAGCACACCTTCGCTTTGGGGTTCCCAATCCTGCTGCCAACTGGAGACTTAATACTCTCTTCGCCACTGAGAACTGAGGTGTAGAGAGATTATGTGATTTGATTGCAATCAGGCAACTAGTGAATTAGAGACAGGTCTCAAACAATGATTTCCTGCCTGGGGTCCAGAATTCTTTCTGATAAGTTTTTCTAAATATTTGTGAATGAGGACTGAATGACTTAACCAAGTAGGTCACGTTAAACAGAAGATGACCTTAGGATTCTAGATGAGCCAAAAAGAATGAAAGGCACACACGTTTCACCTGGATTCCCAGTGTCTGTCAGAGTCCTAAACCCAGAGCTACTCTTGCTCCAATCCTGGGTTGACCAGGTTGGCTAATTCCACTTCCTCCTGCAGATTTTGACCGTGTCTGGACCACCCGAGGGAGGGACTCGTGTGACCATCCACGGCGTGAACCTGGGCCTGGACTTCTCTGAGATCGCGCACCACGTGCAGGTGGCTGGGGTACCCTGCGCGCCCCTGCCGGGGGAGTACATCATCGCTGAGCAGTGAGTGCCCCCGGCCGCCCTTTTCCACGGGAGCAGAGGGGCGCAGAAGGAAGGCACTGCCCTCTTTTGCTCTGTGGTGTACCCAGGATTCACCTCCCAGGGAACCTGCCCCAGGAGCCTCCCAAGTGCACTCCTACTTGACCTCTACCTCCTCGGGTGCTGCTCTGTTTGCTTCCCTGCTTCCTCTGGCATCAGGGCCCTGGTGCCCATACCACCCCTCATTGAGTCATTGCCTGCCCGAGGACAGTGCGGCTGAGCCAGCTTCCTGATAAGCTCAGGCTCCTCCTAGGCCCCCTGGGCCCCTCCTGCCCTCCCCATTGGAATGCGTCCTGCAAGGTGGGCTGTGGGCAACAATTTGTTGGGTGCATGGGGTTCTGATAGCAGCTTAATCCAAGCAGGGCCTCCGCAGGAGCGAATTCATTTATTTCACTAAGGGAAATGTCAGCTGGAAATTAGAAAATAGGCATGCAGTGGCAGGCAGGCGAGCAAGCGGGGCTCTGGGAGTGACATATGTTCCAATTTGGGGTGTTCATTTGGCAGTGGCAGCCACTGCGCATTGGTGAGCAGGAGGTGGGCACAAAGCTGGGGGCAGGAGGGTAGAGGGAAGGATGCTGCCCCTCCAAAGGAGAAAGGGAGGGCACCGCCAGATCATCATGTGAAGTTGGGCCACGCCACCCTGACTGCACCGAGAGCACAGCCAGCACTGCAGGAAGCAGGAAGGGCAAGAGCAAGTGCAGGACTGTGGGGCGGGGCTCCCCTCCCTGAGCCCCTGCTCGGCAGCCCCAGCCCCTGCCCTGAGCTCCCGAGAGCCCCTTCCACAGCAGCCGTGAAACTGACATCGATTTATCTTTCATCAGCACTTTGCAGTTAACAGGACACTTTCTCATCCACGATCTCATTTCCAATTGGTCGGGAGTCTGACAGGTAAATTACTGCTATTGCCACTTTTGCAAACAGGACAGCACAGGACTCGGGAGGTGAAATGACCTGCACGGTTCAGGCCAAGGCAGAACTGGGTCTCAAGTCTCCTGACCTTTGTCCAGGACGCTTCCCTTCCATAAAGCCGTGGGGCAAGTGTCCTGCACAGGAGGGGCCTGAATCTTCCATGACCCATCGGCCATGACTCCAGTGTGGGCCAGAGAAGGGGTGGGTTCCCAGCCATGGAAAGCTGGGGCCTCAGGCAGGAAGGAGAGAGCTGACCTGATTCTCCCTGTCCTCCAGTGCTGATCCTTCACTAACAACCTCATCCCTGCAAGGAGCAAGTCCTGGAGAAAAGGCTGGCTGGGCCTGCAGGAGAGATGGGGTGGGGCAGGATAAGCGCTTCAGAGCCAGGAGCGGAGGGGAAAGCGGCCAGGGCAGGGGCAGCCCGGCCTGCAGAGGGAGCAAGAGCCAGACAGACAGACCGCACTAGGCACTCGGTCGCAGTGACCTGAGCCCACCTGGCCTCCAGGACCTGCCTTGGGGACGCAGGCCACTTTCCAGCTTGTTCTGAGAGGTAGGAGGGGTCACACTCTGAGCTGCAAAGTACAAGTTTCCGGGCAGCTGGATGTGAGCTGTGCTTAGCCCTGGCTGATGTAGCGGCCAGCTCTGAGGCCTCAGCAGGCTCCTCGGTCTCTCTGGCCCACATCACCCAAAGGTGCTGGACAAATGCAAGGGTCTTTCGTTCTGTTATGAAGTCGAAGGTGATGCATTCACCTGAGCCACAGGAAGAGAAGGGAGGAAGCAAGGAGCTGGGAACGCCACCCTGGGCCCTGCAGAGGCCAGTGATGACCCTAGAAAGCCATGAGCATCCCCTCCTTGGGCCTGGGACAGTCAGGAGGCAGCAACACCCCCGTACCTGGCTGGATGCAGCCCGCTTTCCAGCCGTGCTAGGCTCATTAGGACTCCTGAGGTTTCAGAGTTCCTTAGCCTCATTAAAGCCTCCATCCTGGGCAGTGAGCAGCAGGCTCCATCGTTTCAGATGTCTGCAAGAGACGAATTTGGCTAAACGGGCTCAGTGCAGAGTCCCGGGCGCGGTGATGATTCACCTTATGCTGGTGCCAAGCCATCTATCACTCAGCAATTAGGCTAATGGTGGTTAAAGGGCCTGCTTAGTCCTGTAATCAGCACCCCACAGGTCTGTGGAGGGCCTCGTGATTCTGCAGCAGGACCTTCTCCATCGGGGCCTGGGGTGCTCGTTAAGGCTGCTGCTCAGCCCTCCAGGACTGGGCTCTGTGTAAGGCGCCCCCAGCTCCAGCCCTCAGACCCCCGAGCTCCCCCTACTCCTCCTGCGATCTCAGGCACAGCCAGATGGATGTTAGGTCTGTGTTTCCTGTGACTGAAGGAAGCGTCCTCCCGGCGAGTCTGTAGGAGAAGGTGTGCAGTGGGACAGGGACCCGAGGACTAGAGGTCAAGCTGCTGATGAGCGAGGCGACCTGGAGGGAATCACTGCCCCGGGACCCTCCGATGTCTCATCTGGAAAGCACATCTGTAAGGAGCGATCACTTCTATGGCCCTTATCCTTAGGCTGCCGAAGCAGTGGCCTCATCGAGTCCGGAGCTCCTCCGTGAGAGGGCTGACGGGCACCAGTGTACCTCGAGAAGCCCCATCAGACAGGAGGCCAATCTTCAGATGTCAAAGCTGGCCAGGCGCTTTAGGCCATGCCCTCGTCTTGCTAAGAGAAAATGGGCATCTAGGGCTTGCCTCCTAATAACACGTAAGGATCCCAGAGCCACTGGGAGAAGACAAGGATGGCAGGAGACCCAGAAGCCAAACCACAGGACTGGGCTATGAGGCCTGTTGGGGGGGTGCGCCGTTGGCAGCTCCCGGAGCCCCGGGACGTCAGCCACACCCCTGCATCCTCACCTCCACTGCTGCCGCCACTCTGCTCCACCCCCAAGGACGTCCAGAGCATCCTGTAATCCCATGCCATGGAGTGGTCAAAGGCATGGGCTTTGGAGTCCTGGTCACAGAGCCTTCGGGCGGCAGGAGCTCCCGTCCTGGGTGGTGGGTGGCCCCTGTCATTACGAAGGTCTGCAGTCAGTGGTGCTGCTGTGCCGTCCTCCACCGCCCCTTCTCCTCCTGCGTCTTCCTTTAGCCGCCCATCTCCAGAGCTCACAACATAAGCATCCACACAAACCCCCTGGGCCAGGCCTCTGTGTCCTTCCCGGGCCCAGCAGGGAAGGACAGTGAGACTCCGCCGCGTGGCCTCCTCAGGACTGTCGGTGCTTAGATCTCCCATGACCTCCTTTCCGGTGGCCGCTGCTGACCATGCCCTGCCTCACTCAGCCCAGACAAGGAAAGGGCCCGGCTCTGAGACGAGGAGGGCCCAGGGCCAGCTCTGCGGCTCCCTGCAGCCCAGCCCTGCCTGTGGCCCTTCCCACCAGGGTGCTTCAGTGGCCTCTCCCAGGCACCTGACCCCAAAGCTTACCCTGTGGGACCTGAACCCTGAGCAGAAAATTCCATCAGAAAGAGTCTGCCAAGTGGCCGCCCCTCCTCAGCTCCTGGGGCCGGCTGAGAGCACACCTTTCCCGGCAGCCTGCACCCTCGGTGTGCTCTCATTTTCCTTTCTCCCTAAACTCTCGCCAGCAAGGATTTCTTCTTCTTTGCTTCTGGAGGACACTCACTCCCACAGTGGTTGCAGGCCGCGCAGCCCCAATCAGACCGATTAGAACAGACAGAGAGGCGAAGCTTGTCTCCTTGCTCCTCTTCCCTGCCTCGTGCATAGTCCACTGCCCTCTGAGCTCCCAGGGTTAGGGGTGTGGGCTGGACAATGCCAGGAGCCCCAGAGGGAGCGGGTGCCAGCACCCCAGAAAGGGGAGGGAAAGCTCCACCCCGGCAGGTAGCATGGAAACAAGCACACGTCACACCTCAGATGAAGCTTCTCCAGCATGCCTCTAAGGAGGCTTCCAGAGGTGCTTCCGTGTCAGATGCTGATGGATGATCACTCTCGTGTTTATGCCTCTTCATAATTAATTTATTTATTCATCGAGAAAAGGAAAAGAGAATACTCTTCCATCACATTCAGGGCTTTCTTGTGGCATCTAATATGCTAACCGTAATAAGACAGTTATTGCATGTTAAGTAAATATTCGCCAGGAGTGAAAGTACTTATTTGGGATTAACTGTTATGAAGGAAAGGGAAGCCAGCAGCGTGCCGTGTGTGTGTGTGTGTGTGTGTGTGTGTGTGTGAGCAAACAGCATATTTGTTTGATGCAAATTTTATTACATTGAAATGAAGTCTCTGTTTAGTTACCTTCCTTCCTAGAGAAGCTGTTGAGATAGCATGGCTCAGGCCGACGCTCAGTCTTTCCCCCGGGCTGGGATAATGCAGGGGATTACAGAGAGGGCGTCTGTTTTAAACCTGACTACTCACTAAGCAAACCTACCAGGGGCCCCGGCATGATCAAACTCCTAACCAGGTGGGAGACGAGAAAACCCGTCCTGCCCTGCGCTCCCAGCCTGCTTTGCTCTGAGCCCAGTGGGGCTCTGTGGTTCCCCGAGGTGGCACCTACAGGAAAGAACCTCATTTCTAGTCCCGCCTTTCCCAGAGGCTGCTGTGCCTGAAGCAGCCAGGGCCTGACTGTGCCCATGTCACTGTCTCAAGCGTGGGGAAGCCACAGCCGGCATCGATCTGGCCGCTGTTCCAGGAAGACTGCACATGCGTCCCTGGGCTCCCATGCCTGTGAGACGTGCCTCCAACCAGGGCGGCCAGCCTCGCATGCTCAGCCTCGATTAGGTGGGAGCCCACTGTCAACTGCAGCCTAATGAACTCATCACTGCCTCCTCTTCTCTGCCCACCCCCGGCCGCAGGCCCCACTCCCCCACCTTGCCAGGTGCAGATCTGCCGCCTCACTTTCTGGACAGATTATCCATCCCCTTAACTCCCTGCGGGAAGCCGTCCACAATTGAGTCCACCTGGCAAGTAGGCCTTCCTCGGCGCCCTTTCAGGGGGTTAGGAGAAGAGGTCGGCTAAACTGCAGCCCTGCAGCCCTCTGTGGAACGTCTGGTTTATGCTGCCACTCCTGGGAGCCTGCCCCAGAACGGCACTGGAGACCACAGGCCGGGTCATAGACTTAGGCCAGGTGGACCGTCAGAGGCCTGGAGAGCATCAGAGGCTTTAGACAGAGCCAGCCCCACCCCACAGCACGGGTGAGCGCCAAGCCCGTCGGCCAGGTGGGCGGCCGGGCTGGCTCTTGGCCCAGCGCTCTTGCAGGACTGCGATGAGATTAGGTGCTCACTGAGGACGGGGAGCTCGCAGGCAGGGATGGCCGCTCAGGACGAGCCTCTCACTCGCAGGTCTGCTCTCTCCCCAGGATCGTGTGCGAAATGGGCCACGCGCTGGTGGGGACCACCTCGGGGCCCGTGCGCCTCTGCATCGGCGAATGCAAGCCAGAGTTCATGACCAAGTCCCACCAGCAGTACACCTTCGTGGTGAGTGCAGGGCCAGCCGGCTGCCGCTCCCAGCAGGGCACAGGCCTCCTCCTCACCCTCCCAGCCAGGCTCCACCAGGCTGCCCACAGCCCACGTGGGAGACCCTGGGAGGGACGGTGGGGCCTCACCGCTGGCGACCCTGGGCGGGGTGGACGCGGGATGTGCAGGCTTCAGAGGCCCGGAGGGGCCGGGCCAGAGCTCTGGATAAAGCAAGGCAGTGGCGGACAGGGCTGCCCTTTGTCCCCGTAGTGTGACCGCCTTGTCCTAATTCCAGGCTGGTGAGCACCCACACTGTGGGGGACCTAATCAAACAGGTCTGTTTATCCGCACGCTGTGTCCCGCCAAGGATATTTTAAGTGCAGGTTCAGAGGGGTCCCTGAGACCAGCAAGAACAATGCCTCCCTGCACAGGACAAGCAAAGGGTGCACAAGCCAGCGGCCGTGTGTCAGAGCAGGCACACGCACACACATGTCTGAGAACACTCCTCATGCTCAGCCAACAGGCAGTGGCATCCCGTAAATTTTCTGCAAGGCTGGTGCTAAATCCACCCCGAATTGAGGACCCGCTTCTGAGGCCCTGGAGTCTTGGGCGCTGGCTTCATTCTGAATCAGTAACTTCCACCTGGGCCCTGACAGCTGGTGCCTGGCACTTACCTGCTTTGCCACACCGAGTGCCTCATTAAAAAGCATTAACACGGGCGCATGGGGTCAAACCAGCCTTGCTAAGAGTTGCGAAAAATCACTAGACCCCAGAATTCTGTTCTCTCTGAAGCATTTTACAGCTTATTTTAGGTTTTGCAGACCCTGTCTTCTCATCTTGGCATCTCTCTCTTTACCTTGCACTTTTCTTGCTCAGATTGGAGAATCCACTCTCCATCTCCTCCTCAAACATAGGAGGTCAGCTGGGGAGTGAGCTGTAGGCCTCAGAGCAGGGCGGGCTTTAGGGCCTTCCCACCCTCCTCAATCACTAAGGAAGCAAATCCTTGTCCAGAAGGAGCCTGAAGCTTGCCTCTGGGCTGCCGGCAGTGAGGGGATGCAGACTAGAATTTATACCTGTGTGGTGGCTCCGTTAAATGCACTTTGCACTTCACTGGCCTCTAGGCAGAAGCAGTTCCTTTGTGATGTGGAGCAGCTGCCTGGCGAATCCTAAGCCAGGCATTACTTTTGCGCTTTAGGCTTAATGTTACGACTTAGTGCGTCCTCTAGGGAGTTCCAGCCAACAGAGCGCCACCCCCCGGTGAGGGGTGCAGAAGCCAAGTTGAACGTTTACTGTACTGGCGACTCCAGCACTGGGACCCTGGCCTGCCGGACAAAGGATGTGCACACAGGCCATTTATGGAGGGACACAGCCTCTCCATGGCCCAGCCTAGGCAGGGATGCTTTTTGCAGGCCTATAGATTTTATGCCAAAAAATCAAGACAAGCTTTAGATAGAGAAGCATTTTCAAATTTTTCTCAATTTGTAAACTAATTGACAGATTAGTCAGCGTCACTCTGCTTTTCCCTCTGTGTTATGAGCATAAGACTCCCCTGGGGAGTTCATTAATTCAGGCGCATGCCCCTCCGCCTTCCCTGGACGACTCTCCAGGAGGAAGCAGAGAGCACTTGGGACTACAGAGGGCCGGAGAAGTGCCTCCCCTCCCAGCAGGAGGATACTCCCTCCTTCCAGCCTGAAGTCTAGCCTTGGACCTAAGCTGTGAGCATTTCTTTGCCTCTTTCCCAAGAACCCTTCAGTGCTGTCACTCAACCCCATCCGTGGACCAGAGTCGGGCGGCACCATGGTGACCATCACGGGCCATTACCTTGGCTCTGGAAGCAGCGTGGCAGTGTCCCTGGGCAACCAGACCTGCGAGTTCTACGGGTGAGATGAACAGGAAGGCCGTGTAGGAGCCTGTGTGTCCCTACACATGTTCACACACTGCCCCTCCCCATCACCTCCGTGTCATTGCTACTTGGGCCAAAACGCTGCTCCAGCCACTGTGGGAGAGGCACACCACTCACTGGTCAGCTACGTCCTGTTTGTCAGGGGCTGGTTACCTCTCGAGGCCATTGGAAGTGAGGGTCATGAGACTGCCAGGTGGAGAAGGCAACCTGGAGTCCTGCAGTCACCACGAGGACCAAACATAGCTTGAGCTCCCACTCGGGGCCTTGTGCGCTGGGTTTTATAAGCACACAGACCTATGCATAAAGAATTGAAAGCTGCAGTCGTCAGCCACCGCCACAAGCCCTGGGCATGCAGAGGCTCCGGAGAACCACTGTGCTCAGGGCTGCCCACCGGGTGATCTCCATCTTGGACCATACGCAGCAAGCACCATGTGCTTGCCACTGAGCACACCAGGTCCTCAGCAAGTGTGTGCTGACAGCCTGGCCAGACTAAGCACTGCTTAGTCACATTCTAGAAAATTCCAGGCAAGTGGCACTGCTCCATAGCTCCTGCAGCCCTGCGCCTGCCCCACATTTTCTAACCCCCTTCCCCAGTGTGTGTCCTCCCTCGTCCGGCCAGGGTCAGGTCGCAGGTGCCAAGAGGGCGCTGGTGGACACAGGCGGCGGAGGTATGCCCCAACATACAGCCAAAAGCACAGCAGCCGCAAACCAGGAGATAAACTAGGAGCGGCGGCGGGCAGGGGGGAGAAGGACCAAGATGCCATGCGTGTCTGCACCCGTCCCCTCGGGGCAAGGGGACCCCGTTTCTAGCCAGAGGGGACCCTCGATGGCCCACACCTTTCCTCTCAACTTGTTGCCGTCTCCCCCTCAGGAGGTCAATGAACGAGATCGTGTGTGTCTCTCCCCCGTCATCCAACGGGCTGGGCCCAGTCCCGGTTTCAGTGAGTGTGGACAGAGCCCGTGTGGATAACAGCCTGCAGTTCGAGTACATAGACGACCCCCGGGTTCAGCGCGTGGAGCCGGAGTGGAGCATCACCAGGTGAGGCAGAGGCCGGCGGGCAGGCACCTGTGTCCCACACCACCTCCCTGCAGCTGTGCTGGCTCCGCAAGGGGTCCCTAGAGCTGAGGCCTGCTGTATCTGATGCAGCCTCTGCTTGTCCCCAGTGGCCACACCCCCCTGACGGTCACGGGCTTCAACCTGGACGTCATTCAGGAGCCAAGGATCCGAGTCAAGTTCAATGGCAAAGAGTCTGTCAATGTGAGTAACTGCTGGCCCAGCTGGCCCCATGGGCGCAGCTCCCTGAGTGCTGTGCTGTGCCCGGAGCGGTGGGTGAAGCACGGGAACCCCCGGATGCTGGAAGGGGGAGCTGGCCCAAGCCTCAGCCTGGAATCGTGGTCCCAAGTACCTGAGCCTTGTAAGGACCGCTACAGTTCCCTGTGCTTTCTTGTCAGAGGGTGACAGAGTGAGGGTGTGAAAGTCGTGGCGTTTGAGCTGCCACAACACCGGAGCCCCTGTTTGGAACACGGGCACCTTGAGGTCCATGAGAAGCAGTGGGGCGGGGGGGCCTCCCTGTGCTGCCGTTCTCGCTCCATTAGCCGCACGGTCACAGTGGCAGGCATTTACCCTCTCTGATCCTGCACTCCTCCGCTGCAAATATGACCGTGACAAGGCCGGCCTCACATCTCTGTGACATGCCCGGGACTCGGCTGGCACCCAGTAATGTCAGTCACCGCACGGATGCTTCTGACCCTTGCTGGGCACCTAGTTGTGGATATGACCAAGTTGAACATTCTCCTTTATTTCCCTGTGCAGAGCCATGTATTTTAACTTTTTTCCACTATGGATTTTTGTGACTTTAAAGAAGCCCTCTTATTCAGGCAAGAGCAGAATCTTCGCTATGTTGTTGTATAGTTTTCAGTCTTTTCTGATGGCTCAACTTCACTCTTTGCAGTCAGTATTTCCTGCAACATTTTTATGTTCTTAATTTAGACCAGAAGGTGCGATTTGGGTGATTATTTTTTTCATAGGAATTGCTACGAGTAGTGTTCTGACCTTCGGGGGATTGGCGAGCTACATCGGGGATGGGGGAGATGCTATCGGCTCTCTCTGCTTGTCCCTGACACGTCTCCAGGGTGCCGAAGCCCGTTAGGAAACACAGGGATGCACAAAATGAGACAGTGTGCTAGAAAGTCAGACCCAGAAAGGTCTCAGGAGTCAGCTGGGGAAACTGAAATGGCAAGCCCCTAATCACGACTGGCAGCAGGGTCATGCTGGATCCCAGGCATCCAGACTCTTCATGACTAGGCCGCAGGAAGTGCCGGGGGCTGGCGTTTGCACCATGACAGCACAGGGCGGCCATTGTCACTGCTGCAGGTGAGGTGAGCACACGCCTCCCCTCCCCAGCCTGCAGCCTGACTGTGGGAAGAGAGCCAGTGCCCCCTCATCCCCTGGCATCCAAGGGCTCCGGGAAGCACACACATGTCCAAATGCCAGGGCCTCAGGCAGAGGTGGGGTCAGGAATGGGTATCGTGCACTCACACCCAGAAATGATAGACTCTCCAAGAAAATCATGTGCATGCTTTCAAATACAAGTGTTCTCATTTTATTCAGACTTTGCAAGGCCAGAGTATGGGATATGGTGTTGATTCTCACAAGTTAGACATGAAGAGAAGGAACCATGCCATGCCACGCGGGTTCCTGGGGCGGCAGAGGGTCAGCCAGGAGGCGAGAGAAGGAGGAGAATGTGTGGCCAGAGCCTCTTCTGCAGGCTCCACAGGAAGCGGCAGGCACAGTGGGGCCACCCGGTTCAGACTGGCTGGTTCGAGCAGTTCCAGCGGGCTCTCTGCAGAGGGCTGTCCCAGGGTCTGGCACCAGGCCTGGGGCGATGAGGGCAGTGGACAGTGACTGAGAGGGCCAGATGGGGTGTGAGCTCGCTCCCTGGAGGCCAGCCCCGTGAGGACAGGCTCTCCCTGGCCAGTAAACACCGGAGTACAGAAAATAAAAGCCACAGGAAGGCACCATGGGCAGTTTGGAAAGGGAGTGAATGTGTGACCACCCAGGAGGGCAACTCCCAAAGGCTGCATGCAGGCTTTGGCCTCAGAAGCCCTTGGAAGAGGAGACTGAGCAGAGCCTCACCTACACCGGAAGTCTTGGCGTAAAGCTCAGGCTCTGGGTCCCCTCTGCCCTCATGAGGACCCAGCAGCAGCCCAGCAGGAGCCTCACTAGCACTGCTCCCAGCCCCGCTGAAGCAGGAAGGCAGTGTTTCTAGGAACCGAGAGGTAGCTGCACGCTCTGGAGGGCTGGCATCCCCAGCTTCCATGTGACCTGTGGGGAGGAGAGGCAGGTGGCCCCACAGCGCCCCTCCAGCCGGGCCATGCTCACAGCCTCTGGCCCGTACTCTGCTGCAGGAAGCTGGGTCCATTGGGCCCTCCCTCACCCTCAGCCCACCTGGGCCGCCCCTCCTTGAGGCTGGGTTTCAGAGCAAGCCCAGTGGATGGTGAGGGGCAAGAGCGAAGCCACAAAACCCAAAGGACTGTTTGGCGGACAAAGTGCCGAAGCAGACAGGGCAGGAAGCACATAGAGGCCTCTTGTTTGGGACTGGTCTGCTTAGCCAGGGAGCACCCTGGGGTGGTGAACCTGGAGGAGGGGCTGGAGGGGCACCCGAGGCTGGGTGTCTTCTCTGCACATTCCACTCCCTGGGGAACAGCATCTCTGTTCTTCCCATGACTCGGTGTCCCCAGCTGCAGCACGAAAGGGACATTAAGGCAGCGCCGTGTTCGCTGAAAGTGGCAGGAACCGGTACTGACACCTTCGGCAGTGCGAAGCTCAAGAGAGCTACTCTAACCAAACTCGAGCTCTCTGGGGAAAGAGAGGGTTCAGACCCGGACTTGAAGCTCTGACATCCTCTCTAGACACAGTCTCTGTGCGACTGGCAGCTTCTTCGCAACTACACACACGGTCTTGTTTGAACGTGAAGCCTCATGTGTGCATTGTCCAGACACACGTGTGTGCGGCCTGCCAGGGCAGCCTTGCCGGGCAGTGTGCACTTTGGGAGTTGCCCTTGGCTGCTCCTGGACGCCCTGGCTCCCAGAACAGAAACCAAGCTGTGCCGGGCAGGAGCCAGGAGGAGAGGGCAGGAGGCTGGGTCCTTCTGTGGTCTCTTCGGTCTGTCCCCCACCACGGCAGCCCTGGAAGTGACCAACAGGAGAGAGGGCACAGACCTCCCTAGGCAGGGGCCACTCCTGCTAGAAGGGTAAGTGGCGGGCCAGAGTCAACGAGAGAAAGGGGGCACAGTAAGCTCAGTGTCAGTTCCGATCTTCTACCCTAGTGCAGGGTTGGGGTGCACAGTTAGAGAAGAGAGGGGTCCTAAGTCAAACACCCAGAGTTGCAAGATCCTGTTTAGCCATCAGTTCAGTGCACGTATACTGAGCACCTACTACGCACAGGGCAGAGTTCACCTCACACTGTCTCTCTCTCTCTCTCCTCTCTCTCTCTCTCTCTCTCCAGATTATAGGGCATTCCTTTCTGCTTGCTCCACTTCAGCACCAGTGCACACACACACACACATGCACACACACAGGAACACACACACAGATGCACACTCCTGCATACTCCCGGAGTATGCACTTGTGGTCTCCAGCCCCTGACAGGACCGTGTGGTGATACCACTTCAGTTGTCCATCTCCCTGAGTCTCTTTCCCTCTGCAGCCCTGACTCCTAGCTCAGGGCCTGGCACACAGCCGGCTGTCAGTGGTGATGAGTGCAGAAAGGAATGAGGTCAAAAGCTCTCCCCCGACCCAGAAAAATGCCACTGCCCTTCTCCATAAGGCCCCGCCACGTAATACCAAGGAGCCTGGGATGCCAGCCAGACGCAGGGATGGGAGGTGGGCCTGGGATGCCACTCCTGCCCCCTAGTGCTGGGCATTCGAACTCTGCTCTCTGGGCCCCCAGGTGTGTAAAGTTGTGAACGCGACCACCCTCACCTGCTTGGCGCCCTCTCTGACCACCGACTACCGCCCTGGCCTGGACACCGTGGAGCGGCCCGAGGAGTTCGGCTTTGTCTTCAACAACGTCCAGTCCTTGCTGATTTACAACGATACCAAGTTCACCTACTACCCCAACCCGACCTTCGAGCTACTCAGCCCAACCGGCGTCTTGGACCAAAAGCCAGGGTCGCCCATCATCCTGAAGGTAGGGAGCGACAGAGAGCAGCCCGTGTCCTGCCTGCTGTCCCTGCGCCTCGCCATCTGCACGCGGAGCCCAGAGCCACTGTTCCCCGGGGGAGGGGCCCGTTTAGAGACCCCGGCTGCGCCCCCAGGACACTTTTCACGCTTCCTGTTCGTTCCGGGAAGCTGACTTGGGAGCAGCTGCTTCCTTTCTTGCGGAGCCACTTCCGTGCCTCGGTGACCTCCAGAGGTCCAGGCCTCCCTCGTGCTCTCTGCCCGGGGGTCACCCCCACCTCTGCGCGCCAGTGCCTCCTGAGCTGCCCTGACTTCCCTGTTGGTGGGTGTTCCCCACCCCTGCCCCGTCTTCTCCCGCCCTTATCTCCTTTTCGCAGCCTCTTTCTCTCCACGTGACGGCTGCCGATGCCCCCACACCCCACCACGGAGTGGTCCGTTGGCTTTGCCCGACCACCCTTCCTTCCTGTTTCTAAGAACACATCTGTTCGTCCTGTTGAGCCTGCTGTTCTCTACAGGGCAAGAACCTCTGCCCTCCTGCCTCCGGAGGGGCCAAACTCAACTACACAGTGCTGATCGGGGAGACGCCCTGCGCCGTCACCGTGTCTGAGACGCAGCTCCTCTGCGAGCCTCCCACCCTCACGGGGCAGCACAAGGTCACGGTGAGCAGCCCCTCGGCTTCCCGGCCCTCCCGTGCACACGGTCGGATCGGTGGGTCCTGAAGCTCCCCCTTCGCCTCGCGGCCCAACCCACGCCCAAGCGCCGGGGTCCTTGTCGTCCCGCTCCGCAACGGGGCGGGGACGCCAAGGCGGAAGCCACTTCGTGCCAAGCCCGCGCCAGCTGGCCGCGTGTCTGTCCCCGCTCGCGCTGTACGGTCGCGGGCCGCCGGGCTGTGCCCTCTGTGCAGCGTGCGCGCGCGCGCGTCTGTGTGCGCAGGTCCTCGTGGGCGGGACGGTCTTCTCGCCCGGCTCGGTGAGCGTCGTCTCGGACAGCCTGCTGACCCTGCCTGCCATCGTCAGCATCGCGGCCGGCGGCAGCCTCCTGCTCGTCATTGTCATCATGGTGCTCATCGCCTACAAGCGCAAGTCGCGGGAGAACGACCTCACGCTCAAGCGGCTGCAGATGCAGATGGACAACCTGGAGTCGCGTGTGGCCCTGGAGTGCAAGGAGGGTGAGCACGGCCGGCCACCCACGGACCTGCCTTGCCTTTCCCCACCCCGCAAACAACCCCATCTGCTGCCGCCCTCCACACGGTCCTGACCCGGTCTCCCAGAAACTCCCTCTCCTCTCCCCCAAGCATTGCGTGAAGAAGGCTTCTCTGTGAGGACCCAGGGCCCTGCCCCACCCGGCCTCACTCTGCTGTGACTCGGCCAGCCCCGGGCCGCCTCACCTCGCAGAGGGCCCCAGGCTTAGCACAGGCGTCTGAGCAGTGAAGGAAAGCCAGGCGAGCCCTCCCTCAACTCCACAGGGTTTGTTTTCTATCCGCTCTGCAGGCTGAGCCTTTGCTCCGAAGGCCACGCTGGGAGCAGCTTGGGCCGCGCCTGTGAGCAGGGGCAGCAACTGTGTTTCCTCCCATGTCCCATGCAGCCACAGCCCTGCGGTGACGCCTGTACCTGGCGTCCTCTCCAGCCTAGGACCTGGCAGGTTTTCTGAGTAAACATCTCCATTAGAAATCAAAACATGTCTCCTTTGCCGCAAACAGCATTGTCAGAAACAAGGGCTCTGCTGGGGGAAAGGGAAGAGCCCTGCTGGGAAAGGCGGGCAGAGAGAGGCTCCTCCTGACACCAGGCCTGCAGAGCCTGGGCCCTCAAAAACGGAGCTGCCACCAGGGCGAGGCTGCAGAAGCCTGCACTGCCGACTCGCCTGTTGGCCGAGGGCCCCAGGACCAGGGCTGCCCCAGGAGTGGCGTCTTGGTTATCCTCTTGCTTGGAAACAGGCAGCAGTTTGCCTGCACTGGTCTTTGTTGTATCTCCCAGCCATTTCTTCCCGTGCTTTTAGCACCTCCCAGACCTTTACCAAATGATTTGAGTATGGTGTCTGTCCTTCTCCTTCTTTCTTTTTGCCACACTGCAATATGTACAAAGAAAATCAAAATCAGAGGTAAGCATGGAAGAAAAAATAAAATGCAAACCAGCCATCTTCTCATCAGCTAAGGAAGGCAGCGTGTGAAGCGCTGTCACTGTGACCAGTACCTCAGCGATCAACTTTAAAGAGGAGAAATTTGGCTCACCATTTTCAGGGCATCGGCCCTGCTGCTTTTCAGCCTGTGTTGAAGCAGCACACCTGGCAGAAGTACGTGGTGGAACATGACTGCTCCTGTCACGGCCAGGAAGTGGAAGAGCAGAAGAGGGAAAGAGGAAGGGGCTCGGGTCCTGAATTAGGCTTCTTTTCTTGGCTAGGACTAAGTATCTGACACATGCGTCGTAAAGGAGTAAATGTTTATTTTGGCTCATGGTTTGAGACAGTTCAGTCCATGTTTGGCTGCCTCCAAGGCAAAACAATGGGAGGGCAGAACAGACTGGCAGGGGAAAGCTGCTCAACTCACAGCAGGCAGGAAGAAAAAGAGAAAAGAACGCGTCAGCGCACGAGTATATCCCCAGAGCAGTCTGGACAGCTCCCCTCCGGCAGCAGGGCTGCACCTCCTCAGCAGCACATTCACTGCTGCACCCATCAGGGTCTGAGCACAGGTCCTGGGATCCAGTGACCCCAGACCTCTGAACACGTGAGCTTTGGGGGACGCTTGTTAGATCCAAACCACAACAGGTCCCCACTGCTTTCCCAGGGCCAGCTTCCAGTGACCCGAAGACCTCTCGGAAGGCTCTGCCTCTTGAACTTTCCACCACCTCCCACTGGCACCAATCGGGAGCCTAAGCCTTTACTACACAGGCCTTTGGGGGAAGCAAAATCCAAACTGTAGCAGGCTTTCTAGAGATGGCTCTGTGCCCGCGCAGAGATCTGCCCCCAACCCTCGCTGTCTGCACCTCAGCCCTTTCCTTCTCCTCGCCATCCTCTCCCCTGCCTGGGGCTCCCCTTGAGTATCCCTTTACTCACTCTCACAGCTTTCGCTGAGCTCCAGACCGACATCAATGAGCTCACCAGTGACCTGGACCGCTCAGGAATCCCCTACCTGGATTACCGCACCTATGCAATGCGAGTACTGTTCCCAGGCATTGAGGACCACCCTGTCCTGCGGGAGCTGGAGGTAAAGCCTGTGTCCCTGCCCAGCCACCTCGCAGGGCCAGGGTTCCCAGGAAGCCCAGCTGGGCCAGGGGCCGGGGTCAGGTTAGGGGTGTGCGGGCTGACGGTGCAGAAGAGCCTTGTGGCGCTAGTGCAGTCGGGGAAGTCAGCCATGGGAGCACCGGGACAGGGGATCCAGGCACAAGTCCAGGGTGAGGCTTATTGTTGGTCGACTTTTAACTGACGACTGAATTAATAACAAAAATCCTAGGCCGGGCATGGTGGCATGCCTGTAGTCCCAGCACCTGGGAGGCCGAGGCAGGAGGATTGCCACAAGTTCAGGCCAGCTTGGGCTACATAGCAAGATCCTGTCTCAAAAAAAGTTAAAAAAATAACAAAAGCCCTGCCTCACTCTGAATTGGTTTAAGGTGGCTTAAGAAAGATATAGGATTTGTGCGGTTTGTTCATTCCTTTGTTTGTTTGTTTTACTGAAATTAACAAGTCAGGACCAGAAGTTGAGGGGAGTCTGATGGGCTTTCCCTTGGGGAGCCCCCGTTGTTCTCTCAGAGAGCTGTTCAAGGGGCCTCGCCACCCCGGTCTGGCGGAGCGTCAGAGCGGCCGACCCGAGCGGGCAGCGTGGGTGGGCGGTCCGGTGGGCGTTTCCACGCCTGTCCTCAGCAGGCCCCGAGAGAGCCTGGCTAAAAGCGGCCTCGCCCCGCCCAGGTGCAGGGGAACGGGCAGCAGCACGTGGAGAAGGCGCTGAAGCTCTTCGCCCAGCTCATCAACAACAAGGTCTTCCTGCTGACCTTCATCCGCACGCTGGAGCTGCAGCGCAGCTTCTCCATGCGCGACCGCGGCAACGTGGCCTCGCTCATCATGACCGGGCTGCAGGGCCGCCTGGAGTACGCTACCGACGTCCTCAAGCAGCTGCTGTCCGACCTCATCGAGAAGAACCTGGAGAACAAGAACCACCCCAAGCTGCTGCTGCGGAGGTCCGAGCCCAGCCGGGCAGCACGAGGGGCGGCAGCATCGGGACGGGGACCGGCCTCTCCCTAGACAGGCACCCAAGCCACACGGGGGGAGGCCGGTCCCCAGAAGCGGCACCACGGGGCACGGCCTGTGTCCACGGCCTCCCAGAGCGGAGTCCGGTCCCGCAGTCCTGACAGACCACAGGGTCCAGGGGGCCGAGTGCACGTGGTCTGCACGGGACACACACACACACAGGCACACGCACACGCACGCACGCACACACCCCGCCGACCTTGCCGCTTGCTGGCACCTTACTTAGGCTCCCCGTGGACACAGTGTGGTGACATTGCCGGGTCTTTCCCTCCCCCACCTCTGGAGCTGTGCTGTCCAGCACCAGGCCACTGGCCATAGGGAGCGATTAACTAAAGTGAAATACTAGGCCGACTTCACTAATCTGATGGTGCTGGCCGCGTTCCCAGTGCCCAGCTGCCCAGTGCTACCTGTGGCCAGTGGCCGCCATGTTGGACAGCACAGACAGAAATCATTCCCAGCCCTGCTCCCATTGCCTGGCGCTGAGCTAGAGGTACGGTGCAGGGTCCGTGCCCAGCCTCCAGGTTGGAATCAACAGCATCTACCACCTGCCCCACTTGCCACTTTCCTGGCCTGGGAGAGGGCTACAAACCTGGATCCCCTTCATCCACCCCTCTGGAGGCCATGGGGGCTGAGCACAGCCCTGGAGCCCCTCTGGGCAGCAGGGGTGGGAACAGCCACCTCACCCCTCCTCCTTAGCTTGCTGCTATCTAGGGCCCAGGCTTCCAGGGCCTGAGTGGGGTGAGCGTGGCTTTGTTTTATGAGCACTGAGCCCCCATCCTGCCAATCTGAGCATTAGAAACTCTCATTAGGATCTGTTGTATTTAAATTAGAGCTAATCTCAGGCACAATGCAGGGAGAGGTTGCTGGGAGGGCCCAGGGAGAAAGCTACAATTTCTTCTGCCATTGTCACTCTCTCCCAGCCCCAGATTGCTGAGCGGCCCTGGCAAATGTCTGGGATTTACAGCTACTTGAGGGTATAATTTGCACCACGTGCAGGGAGTTAGAATACCCCTCTGGCAGGCAGGCTTTTCCATCACCAAGGTTCTGTCACAGCAGCTTTGTTTCTTCCCCAGTCCCCAGATTCGCAGCCGGGGAGTGGGGGATGCTTGCAAAAACAGATACCCTGTTGGCCAGACTCTTAAGCACTGCCTTTACCTGCAGGGCTGGATCCCAAGCCACACAACAGCAGTAATGGTAGCTCACGTTTACACATCCTGTCCTGGGGCTGGTGCTATTCTTAGCACTCTGAATATCTTAACTCTTTCAGCCCCCAACAACACCTGTGTGAGGTAGACACTAAGACTGTGCCCTTTAAAAATGAGGAAACTGAACCCAGAGAGGCTAATGACTTGCCCACGGTCCACCACTAGCTCAGGGCAGAGCCAGGATTGGAACCCAAGACAGTCTGACTGAGTGTTTGGAGGGGCAGGTGCCAGACGTGCAAGACAGAGTATCCAGGTACGCAGGAACCACCCTGCTCACCACCCTGAGGCCGGAAGACAGTGGGGGGACTGCAGCCTCTGCCTCAGGCACGGCCGCAGCAGTGTGGGATGGAAGGCCTCACCCACCGTTTGCCCCAGAAACCCAAGCTCAGAAAGAGACTCGCACTCCGCACCCTGGTGCGGCTGGGCTGGGACCTGGTGCCCCCCATTTTCTCAGGCCCCCAGAACCAGCTCAGGGTCCACTCTGAGGCCTGAATAACAACTGCGCCTCCTTGGCCTCCCCAGGACCGAGTCGGTGGCCGAGAAGATGCTGACCAACTGGTTCGCCTTCCTCCTGCACAAGTTCCTGAAGGTGAGGGAACCCCAGCCCTCGGGGCTGGCGCCCAGGGCCCCTCCGCACCTCCACACCCCAGGGGCGCCCGGAGAGGGGGCGCCCAGAGAGGAAGGGCCCGGCCCACACTTCCCGCGCCCGCTGTGCCCACAGGAGTGCGCGGGGGAGCCGCTCTTCATGCTGTACTGTGCCATCAAGCAGCAGATGGAGAAGGGCCCCATCGACGCCATCACCGGCGAGGCACGCTACTCCCTGAGCGAGGACAAGCTCATCCGGCAGCAGATAGAGTACAAGACCCTGGTGAGGGCCGGCTCCTCCCACGCTCTACCCTCCGCCCCGAGCCGGTCCAGTCCGTGGGACCCGCAGAGCCGGCCGACAGGTCCGGGAGCCGCGGCTGTACTGTTTGTATCGAGGACGAGGCAGCTCCCTGGTTCCTTTCTCCTGCCTCAGCCCGTGAGCCCTGGGGACTCTGCCTCAGTTTACTGTAGGCAATACTGGGGGACAGGAGGTGAATCTGCTGATTCCCGGTGCAGAAGCTCTGGGGAAAGGGGAGCCCAGCCCCTGACCCACCTGGCACCGTCCCCAGAGCCCTCCCGGGCATCAGCCCAGGATCAGTCTCCCCGCGGCCATCCAGGAGCTAGAAAGGAGGGGCGGCTCGGTGATGCAGGCTCGAGGCACAGGAGAGAGCTGCACCTAGGGGGCAGCTGAAGAAGACTCCGACTCCGAGGCCTCCGGCCTCCCACCCGGCACTGCTCCCTCAGCTGCTGACTCGCGCCCCACTTGCAGATCCTGAACTGTGTCAATCCCGACAACGAGAACAGCCCAGAGATCCCGGTGAAGGCGCTGAACTGCGACACCATCACGCAGGTCAAGGAGAAGATCCTGGACGCCGTGTACAAGAACGTGCCCTACTCCCAGCGGCCTCGCGCCGTGGACATGGACTTGGGTAGGAAGCCCGGCTCTGGAGTGTGGGCGAGGGGCGCCCCTGGAGGGCAGGGCACGCCAACCCCCAGCACAGCCTCCTGGAAGGTGTCTCCCAGGGCCCGGGCCAGGCGGGGGCCCTGGGAAGGACTCCCCCCGGCTGCCGTGGGCACCAGCACCAGCACCAGCACCGGGCTCCGGGTTACCAGGGTTGCCGGGTCCCTAGAGCAGGCCCGGCTGGGCGGCCCCGCCCCTCACTGCTGCCTGCGCCGCCTTCTCCCCAGAGTGGCGCCAGGGCCGCATCGCCCGGGTGGTCCTGCAGGACGAGGACATCACCACCAAGATCGAGGGCGACTGGAAGCGGCTCAACACGCTGCTGCACTATCAGGTGAGGCCGGGGCGGGGCCTCTGCTCAGACAGGTGCTGTGCTCTGGGCTGGGGTGTGGGACCTTCAGCCCCCCAGTGATCCCTGCCTCCTAATCACTGCAGCCTCGACCCCTGTCAGTGGGTTTGGTGCCTTTTCTTCCTTTCCCGGGATCCTGGAACAGGGCTTCTCAGCTCCTGGTGTCCCCTAGCTTCACTGGAGGAATTTAGACGAACATGAGTCTTAAGGCCCCACCCTCACCCTCCGAGCAGGTATAACTGTCCAGGCCAAGGCCAGGTCCCACATCTACAGGAAGGCCCGCCTGTGGCCGAGCCCTCACCCTGTGACCAGTGCCTGAGAGTGCCTGGCACCTACTCTCTCTGGTTTCTTGCTCTCTGAGCTTCGGGTTTGCAGGCAGCAGGGGAGCTGACAGGCTTGTCTTCAGGTTCTGCCTCTCACCACCTCGTGTCCTTGGAAGAGTTATTTCAGCTGCCTTTTGCTTGGAAAAGGGGGCCTCTAGGAATCCCTGCCCTGCTTAGGAGAAAGCATAGCCTGTGACGTGTTTGCATGCTGGAAGACACAGTGAGCATTCGAAAACCCCCAGCAAAAGGACACAAGATCCAGGAGTGTCCCCTCCTATCCCATGGGAAACATTTGGGGCAGGGGCTGGGGGACCCTAAGATTAAGCACAGGTAGACAGATTGGGATTCGGGGAAGATACTGAAACAGAAACTGGAAATGAGAGACACCGAGGGAAATTAAACCAACTACAGGAAGCGCCTCAGGCTGCAAGGCCCAGGGGATTGTCTGATTAATGACATCCTCCTCGTGTCCCCCCCTCACAAAGTGAGGTGTGCAGAGGCGCTGGCAGGCCGGGCTGGCAGGCACAGAGCTGCCAGTGACCAGACTGCTGGGAGCCCAGGAGCTGGCCCGGAGCCTCGGGGGCACAAAGGATGGCAGGGGACACTGGGTACCCCAGGCGGTACTCCCAGACCCCACCCCTCTGGCTGGCCTCATCCTCTGTGTTCACGCCTCACCTGGAGCCCAGCCCATGCAGGAGGAGGGTGATGCAAAGGGAAGAGATAGGATCTGGGAGCTGCCCTTGAAGCCCCGCCACCCCAGGAACTGGTAGTGTGACTGCAGTCTCTCCCAGCCTTGGGCTCCTCATCTGCAAAATGGAGATAACCCCCTGACTGGTGAATGTATGAAGGTGGTGGAAGGATTAGAAACCAGAGGTGAGGTACCCAGAACGCATACGTACTGCAACAGAGTTCTAATCACTCCCGTTAATTCTGTACACAACACATCCCACGGCCCACCACGACTCGCGGTGAAGGCATCCCATAGAACACTTGTAATGAGCCAATTAGGACTGAACAAGAACATGCGAAAGTCCTGCATCTTCGAGGGCAGGAGTGGGGACTTTCTGCTGTCTCTGTGCTCTGACGCGTGCTCCTGGGCTGCCCACCCTGTAGCCCCTGAGCGGAAGCACGAAACAGTGCTCGTCCTACAAACCACTTCCAATTCCCTGATGGCATTTGTCATTCATGTGTTCATTCATGTGTCAAGTATTTACCTAGTGTTACTGAGTGTGAGACATTTCTCGAATGCTAGCCCTGGGTGGCAGGGGCCCCAGGGTCTTCCCCCCTTTGGGAGGCTCTGATGATGACAATGAGGGCGATACTCACAATGGGACACTAAGGCCAGCACTTGCTGAGTGCTCGATGAACACCAGCCACTCGCTCAGCCTTTCCACATCCCGGTTCCTTTAATAATCCCCACAGCTATGATTGTTAGACACGATTATTGTCCCCCTGACAAACGAGACAACTGAGGCCCAGAGTTTAAGTTGTCCAGCTGGTAGCCAAGGACAGTCCCTACCAGGCTTCTTGGGCACTGGCTTTCTCAACCCAGTTTGGGTGAGAAAAAGAAAATCCAAGAATGAAAGCAGTTTAATGGCTGGACCTAGAATTGAGTTGAACTCCGGTCCTGTGAGTCACCTTGTGGCTCTTCCGGTAGGTGACAGGAAACCATAAATAATGGAATCTGTTCTTGCAGGGCATGTAAACCCCTGTCCCTGCCAAGCGTTTAGAAAGGGGTTTCTGGGGAGTTGGTGGCAAGGAGAATCCCTGAAGGGCAGAAGCAGCGAGTCCAATGCGATGGTGCAGACCGAGCTGCCCCAGGGGGAAGCGACAGAGCACCAGCACCTTCTGAATGGAGGACCAGCTTCGAGGGCTCCAGGCCCTCAGGTCTGCACTGCCCTCCCATGACCCTCCCTGGAGTCAGAGGTCGTTGGAGCCCCTACAGAAGAAAATCTGCATAATCTTAATTAGCAAAGTGATATTAAAAAACTGCCCAGTCTCCTGCAGATTTATAGGGAAGGTAAAATTAAACACCACCTCTAAAACTGGCTATCAGGGAATCTCGTTAGCACTAATGTTCATTTACAGTTTGACTTCCCAACATTTAATTCTTTTTTGGTGGGAGAGAGGGACTGACGATATAAGACCCAGAAAGATGGTTTTATGACTGGTGCAGCTATAAATCAAACTTATAAAGTTCATAAAAATTGTTAAAATGAAAAATGGTTTAATAGGAATATTTTATGGCCCATAACATTATTATAGCTGTTTTATTCCCTCTGCGTTAGGGGTTTAATTGGATCGCCAGAATTCTGGGGATTCTCCCTTTTTATTGGATGGAGGGTAATCTTAAATCAAAATGGCCCAAATGTCTTCAATATGGCTCCTCAGTTATCAGCCCATCCCTATCGGATGGGTGCTGGGCCTGGTCCCCTCGCAGAGCATGGAGTAAGGCACCACCTTTCTCTCTGACTCCCCAAGGGCAGCTGCCCTTTTGGTAGAAACTATTCAAGGTAGCCCAGACATCGTAGCGTGCAGGCCAGGAAGAAATCAGAGCCAAAAGGGACAGCGTATGACTTGAGATAAAATCCCAGATGATCCTGTAGAGGGAGGAGAATATGCGCTCTGGAGCCCGCCAGATCTGGCTACCAACATTCGCTCTAACTATGTGACCTTGAAGATGTTGCTTAGCCTCCCCCGCTCCCGTCTCTTCATCTGTAAAATGGGAGTAACTGTCCTGAACTCACAGGACAGATAGCGGCCACATCTAGCCCCGCTCTGTCCCGTGGAAACATAGTGCAAACCACACATGCAAGGTGCCTGTGTAATTTTAAACTTTTTACTAAGCACATTAAAAAGCAAACATTGGCAGATGAAATTAATGTTAACAATGTATTTAATTTAACCTAATCAATCTAAAATAAGTAGTGTTTCACTGTGTAATCAATATAAAGATTATTAGTGAGACCGTTTAGGTCCTTTTATTTATGCTGCATCATCAGAATCCAGCGTATCTTGCACATTGCTAGCACACCCCACTGCAGATGCTTAGAGTGGGTCCTGGTTGTCACTGACCGCTTTTCAGGTGCTCAGCAGTCACCTGTGACAAGAAGCTACCACACCAGCAGTGCCACTCTGGCCCAATAACAGTGCAAAGCATTGCGTGACTGCTGTTTTGGGTCTTCCTAAATTCCTCACTGCCTGCCGCTCAGATCCCATAACCCCCACCATACTTGGCTGTGTAAAGTCCCGTGATACCCGCGTTCACCCGTACTGTGTCTTCTGCACCCGCTCAGGTGTCAGACAGGTCGGTGGTGGCCCTGGTCCCCAAACAGACCTCTTCCTACAACATGCCCGCCTCTGCCAGCATCTCCCGGACGTCCATCAGCAGATACGGTGAGCCCCGGGGAGGCAGCCCAGCAGCTCAGACTGGGGCCTGCGGGTCCCCGGCTCCACTAACCCCTCCTCTCAGGGCTAAGCCCCCTGTCCGGCTGCCACTCAAAGGCAACGGCTCATTTGCTCCCGTTCCCACCAATCCAGCCCTCAGCTGAAGGAGTAGGGCCCTGTGCCCTTCCTCTGAAGCAGCAGGCTTGGGAAGGAGTCAGGGTGGCTCCTTGTTCTAGAAAAGACTACGGGCTCCTCTTCCTCATGCCAAGCAGACATCCCTGAAGTAACCCAGCAAGTGTGAGGTCTACAGTCCGTTTCTGGTGGCACCCGGATTGTTGAGTGAATGCACAGGTGGGCGGGAGTCCAGAATGAACTGGCCAGCCACAGGATGGCCTGAGGCACTCAGAGCCCTGCACCTCGCTCCCTCCAGACTCCTCCTTCAGGTACACGGGCAGCCCTGACAGCCTGCGCTCCCGGGCCCCCATGATCACCCCAGACCTGGAGAGTGGGGTCAAGATTTGGCACCTGGTGAAGAACCATGACCACGGCGACCAGAAGGAGGGTGACCGGGGCAGCAAGATGGTGTCTGAGATCTACCTGACCCGGCTGCTGGCCACCAAGGTAACTCCCGCTCTGCTCTGCCCAGGCCAGGAAGCCCTGGAGGGCCCATGGAGATGGGACATGGTCCAGGACCATGGACGGAGTCCCCAGGGCATCGGCCCCGTGACAAAGCGGCAATGGACCCACTGCTCCCCTGAGAATGCTGTTTCCCTCAGTCCGGGCCCCTCCCGCAGGAAGACCCTACTGTTGTGTAAGCCTGGCAGATGTCCCCCGCTCCACCCCACTGCCTTTTCTACCCCTTTCTGGCTGAACTGGGAGAGAAAGCAGAAGGCCCCATCCTGCCAACGGTCCAAGGGAAGGCGCTCTCTCCTCGCCTCAGCCCCACTGCCCCACATGTTGATGGAGGTGGAGGCAGCATCTTCTAGCCTTGCCAGTAGAGGATGAAATAACTCTTAAGGATGTCAGCCACATGGCTCCTGTCCCCAAGTCGGGCTAGATTTCCCCCACTGAGCCCACAGCAGTGCTGCTGAGTTTCCAGCAGCACCGTCCAACTCACAGCCCCAGTCTTGCTCCCAGAAAGCCCAGAGCCATTGTCTCAGACCCCATCTCTCCATTTCTGCTCTGCCCAAGTATGCCCAGTGACGCTCGAAGACCAGCAGAGAGGGGCAGAGAAGGCAAAGCTAGCAGTTCAGGTGGCCCGGAGCCTGCACACAGTGGGACCCAGGCTCGGTCTGCCCTTGCCTGAGAGCCCCGGAAGTCCGTGCTCCAGATGCCACTCGGCCCAGGTCACTAGTTGCCGGAGGCTCTTTGTACTTCCTGTCAGACCCTCCTGGGCGCTGCCAGGCTCCAGCCAGGAGGCCCCTGTCCTCCCACTGTGCCCCCGCCCTTGGGAAGCCTGGGCTCAGCGCACTTCCTGTCTTCCCATCACAGGCCCTGAGCCCGCCTGCTCTCGCAGCCGCAGGCAGCTGCAGATGAGAGCAGAGGCTCTGCAGATCCTCAGCCCCTCCCACCTCGCCACACTACACACAGCCTCTCCTCACAGCTGGCTCCCAGGCAAGATGGGCCCAGGGCACCATCTGCTGTGCCCTCCCTCCACCCACTTCACACTGTCCCCTCTGCTCCCCCAGGGCACCCTGCAGAAGTTTGTGGATGACCTGTTTGAGACCTTGTTCAGCACTGTGCACCGGGGCAGTGCCCTGCCCCTAGCCATCAAATACATGTTTGACTTCCTGGACGAGCAGGCAGACAGACACAGCATCCACGACACCGATGTTCGGCACACCTGGAAGAGCAACTGGTAACCCCAGGGGTGCCCCGCAGGAGGTGCAGCCTGCAGAGGCCCAGAGCTGGGGGTGGGGGCAGCAGGACCCTGGACATGCCAGGCAAGCTGTTCCTAGCTGGGGCTGCGTGACTGGAGGCTCCTAGAACACACAGCGCACGCACACTGTGCACAGCAGTGTGGTTTCCGGGCTGCTGCTCCCAGGGACTGCCTGCTCCCAGGGGCTGCCGGCTGGAACTCTCATGCACAGCTAAGCTCTGCCCATGCAGCCTGGTTGCCTCCCCCGGGAGTGCCCTCCCCTGACTCTGAAACCTCTGGTCTTCAGGACAGGGAGCTGGGGCACCTACGCAGAGGTTGCATTGGAAGCTGGCAGCGGAGCAGAGCCAGGTTCTGCTAGGCATTCTGACTGAGACAGGACGGTGGTACAGTGGGCAGGAAGTGGGGAGAGAGCACACACCTGCTGCAGCCTTGAATCCACAGCTCCGAGTTCCGGGGCAAACTTGATCCCTTAAGCCCATTATTCCCCCAACACCATAGCTCTCAGGAAGCAGCGGGCAGAGTGTCCCGCAGCTGTGCTGTCCTCCCTAGCCACCTCCACATCCAGACCAGCAGTGGAGGACAGCTCCCTTGGCTGTCAGGAGACTTCCCTTCCTGCTGTGTGACCCTGGACCACAGGCCAAGCTAAGCACTGGCTTTCGGGTCAGACAGGGCCTGGCCAAGCCAGAGTCAGAGGCTTCCTCTGGGGGAGAGTGGGGAGAGGTGAGGCCCTGGCATTTGGGTTGGGCAGGGCGCCCACGCAGCTGTCTGGAGTCAGCGATCTCAGAAAACAGAGCTGACACAGATGGGCCCAGGCTGTTATTTGGGAATCAAAAGTCCTAGCAACCAGCAAAACAGTTTAGAAAGAGCCAACCCTGACCCCTTCTACTCCTGGCTTCTGGGAGGTGTTGTGGTGGCTGACCCCCTGCTTCTGCAGCTTTGATCACAGTGCAGGGAAAACAGAGAGGCTGGGTGGTTGTGGAGCGAGGCACCCACAGTGGAGGACCCTAGGGTGGGCCTTTCCTCTGCCTCTCAGTGACAGGATTTGAGGGATCTTCGCCCAGCACCGGGTGAAGGCAGTCTGGGGAAATCAGAGCAAGTTCTGAGTTATCCAACCTGTGCCTTCTGTGGGCTGGCCAGACCCACACAACGGAGCCGCACTCCCCTGGTGTTGTGGTGGGCAGAGCCCCTGGTCCAGACTTTGTCCAAGAAATATGATCAGAAGGCCTCCAGGTTGCCGGGAGGAGGAGGACCAAAGATATGCACTGGCTCTCAGCTGAGGCAGCTCCTTTCAGGTCAGCGGAAAGTGACCAAGTCAAGCAGAAATCACAGCAGGCGGCCTTGGGGGGACGGACAGTGGCCTTTCCCAAGATCTGCCATGACAAGGACATCTGGGGAAGCCTGGAGTCTGTGAGACTCAAGGCATGACAGAGAAGGGGATAGCCGGCCATCGTGCCTGGGGTGGAGGACAAGCCTGGGGACAGGGCTCACTGCACACAGGCATGAAAGGGTTAAGGCCGGAAGGCAGCTGGAAAAAGGCAGAACTGGAAAGGAGGGGACAGCAGCTGTTCAGGTTTAGAAGGAGGGTAAATGGGCTTTTCTGCCTCATGGTCCCAGGAACAGAAAAGCTTAAAAATTCCTCTGCTTAAAAATTCCCGAGTCGCTGAAGAAAGTCTCCTAACTACTGATGGCTCGTCTTGGGGTGGGAGAACTGGGAGCGACAGTGGAGCTTTCCCAGGGTGCCCACATCACATCGGCCTCCTCCTCCCTCTGCCCCTACCGGGACACAAGAAAGCCCTGGGGAGAGGCGTGAAAGAACTTGCCCCAGGGAGCCCATTCCCGGCCCCGCTGGGCAAGGCCAGCCCTGGGAAGCGGCGGTGGCAGCCGGGCTGGGCGGAGAGAGCAGGTGGTGCCCTTTGTGCCCACTCAGGCAGTGCCTGGGGCGGCCGGCGGCCTCCTTCCGGACAATGGCCACGGACGCTGGAGGGGAGCCTGGTGGCTTTGTTTGAAGCTCTGAGAAAACTGTGCTGTCCTCTGTACTTGGGCTCCCCTTGGGGCACTGAGGCCTTAGAAAAGCCTGGCAGAGGGGCCGGGCCCAGGCACACCCACCCCACCGGTGTTAGGGAACGGGTCAGGGGCCTGCTGAGCCCAAGGCCCTTCTCCTCCTCCCCCAGGCTCAGCAGCAGCAGCTCGGCTGAGCGAGCAGCCCTTTGCTATGATTTCATTCCCCACCTTCAGATAGAAGGTGTGATTCTTGGGGTGCTCTGCCTCCTCCCGCAGCCTGCCCCTGCGCTTCTGGGTGAACGTGATCAAGAACCCGCAGTTCGTGTTCGACATCCACAAGGGCAGCATCACGGACGCCTGCCTGTCAGTGGTGGCCCAGACCTTCATGGACTCCTGCTCCACCTCGGAGCACCGGCTGGGCAAGGACTCACCCTCCAACAAACTGCTCTACGCCAAGGACATCCCCAGCTACAAGAGCTGGGTGGAGAGGTGTGCAGATGCGGGCTGGGAACCTCACACTCCTCCCTCCCTCGCTCCGATGTTCCGCTTGGAGGGGTGGAAGGCTGTGTTTGTGCCATGGGAAGTGATGATTATTATCCTGATTACCTGTATTTAGCACAGGCTAAGCAACAGAACAGCACCATGGTAAAGACCTTGTGTGTGCCATCTCACTGAAATGCCAGTGGCACTGGGTGTGGCACACATTTGTCATCCCAGCGCTCTGAGAGGCTACAGCAAGAGGATCACAAGGTCAAGCTCAGCCTCAGCAACTAGTAGCTTCATGAGACCCCGTCTCCAAATTAAAAACATAAGGGCTGGGGATGTGGGGCATCTGGATTCAGTCCTCAATACCGCAGACACACACACACACACACACACACACACGTGCACGCACGCACACACATGCACACATGCAGTCCAGTGAAGTTGTCACTGACCATATCTTGCCTCAGGTCACCGCTAGCAGGTAGCATAGCTGGGGTTTGAGTACAAGGATTCTGGCCGGAGTCTGGGCTTCTACCCACTCTGTCAGGCCCTGCAGCCCAGAGCTAGAAGCTGGATGGAGTCTTCTGAAGAAGCTCTGGTCTCCAGCTTCAGCCTCAACTTGAGGCCAGCATGAGAGAAATGAGGGGCAGGAGCAGCCGGTGCAGCCAGGGACTGGGGCCAGGTTAGAGGCAGGCAGACCCTTGCCATGTCCTCATCGAGGGCCTTGTCCTGTGTGCGGCAGATACTATGCAGACATCGCCAAACTCCCCGCCATCAGCGACCAGGACATGAACGCCTACCTCGCCGAGCAGTCCCGCCTGCACGCTGCAGAGTTCAACATGCTGAGCGCCCTCAATGAGATCTACTCGTATGTCAGCAAGTACAGCGAGGAGGTAAGGCAGGGCCATGCAGGCACAGAGGCAGTGTGCAGGCAGTCAGGGCACAGGCCCACTCTGTCCTTATGTAACAATGGTGCAAGGACCCTGGCTAAGAAAACTGTTTGGAGTCAAAAGCCCATGAGCTCAGAATCATTATCGTTTCTTTATAAGGCAGCCTAACGGCTCCCTGATTTCTTGGGTGCTTTCTTATACATTGTTGTCTCTTTCACCCAATGTTAATACAATAAATAGCACTTTTAATAATTTGATTGTTTTTCAATTAAGATCATTGTATGATTGTCTCAATTACTTTTCTCTCATTGCTGAGACAAAATACCTGACACCCATAGTTAAAGGAGGAAAGGCTTATTTCTGCTCACAGTTTGCAGAGGTTTCAGTCCATAGTTGGCTGGCTCCGAGGCAGAGTGGCATGGCAGAGGGGCATTGCGGAGGAGAAACAGTTCATGGTGGGCAGAAGGTGGCAAAGCAAGCAAGAGGGACAAGACAAGCCTCTTTTTGCCCCTTATTTGTATCCAGGCTACCAGGATTAGGGTCAATAATAGCTATCACATAGTGCTTTCTATGTCCCAATACTGTTTTAAACTATATAATTTATATATACATATGTACATATATTTAGATGATGTGTGCATTATAATCATGCACTACATGTTGACATTTGGTCATCAGCACATCATATGCCTGATGGTGGCCTCTTGAGATTATAATGGAGCTGAAATGTCTCTGTCTGACCTCCTAGCCATCTTACTGTCCCATTACAAGGCTTTGCTCACATTCACGGTGATGCTGGTGTAAACACCTCTCCTATTCCAGCAGCCAGTCTGCAAAAGTGTGGCACACGCATTTGGGTCCAGTAGTAATGCTTGATATTAAAGGGCTGTTACTGGCTTACACGTTTACTATACTAGACTTTTTATCATCATTTTAGAATATATTCTTTCTACTTACAAAATAAAACGGCTGACCTTAGAGTAGGACACTGCATTATACCAGCTACAGCTGGCCTCACACATCTTGTTTTCTGTGCTTCTTGATATCATTTTCTTTTGTCCTTGATTTAATTTCACATTTGTGTGATGCCAAAGCTATCCAATGACCCATTTCTCAGGAAGTGCCCTTATGGTTAAGCAGTGCATGATTGTATATTAATTAAATGTATTCGTTCAGTTAATCATTTCAGTTACCAGAAGTTATGGAAGCGTAGACAGAAGGGTGTAGGCTCCATGGGCAGTGTCTGGGCACCTGGCCTGCAGTCACTCCCTCTGCTCTGTCCCTCAGCTCATTGGGGCCCTGGAGCAGGACGAGCAGGCTCGGCGGCAGCGGCTGGCCTACAAGGTGGAGCAGCTAATCAGCGCCATGTCCATCGAGAGCTAAGAGGAGGCCTGCCGTCCTGGGACAAGGAACCCATCCAAGCCGTCACCCTGGAGTCTCGGAAGGAAAGACAAGTGCAGGGGACCAGCCCCGAGCTTGCTGCCCCTGAGGCCCCATCCTGGGGAAAGGGGTGGGCCGCCAGCCAGGTTCCGTCACAGCCAGTTCCTGTGGGGAGGAGAGCGGGCGTCGGCCGTCCATGGCAGCGGCACCTAGGGCTGCCACCAGGCGAGGAAAAGGCGGCCCTTCCAGCTGAGAGGCTCAGGCTCGCTGGTCCTGCCTCTGTGACTGCTGCTTTGCATGAAACTCATTTGATGTATATTGGGGAAATAATGAGAACTTTATTTAATTTTTTTAAGAAAAAGGGAAAAAAACAGAAATAAAACAAAACAAAAAGCCGTCCTGTTAATCCCGTCCAACTTTGTTTAACTCTGACTTCCACCCCTTCCTTCTAGTCCCTGTCGTCTCCCCTTCTTCGTGTAAGTCCTCTGTCCAAATGGCAGGAAAAACCACGGAGAGCTGCAGAGAGAAGCCAGAGGCCAGAGGAGGTCTCCTTTCTCTCCAGGTAGAAAGCAGGAAACACAGCGGGAGGAGAATGGACGAGCACAGATCCACACCAAACACTTCGCAAACCCAGAAGCTGGTCAGACCTGGAAGCTGCTGGCAGCCGGGAGAGCGTAGGCACTGGGGCACCGTGGAACTGGGCACACAGCGCAAAGCCATCGCGTTGCCGTGCCTGGCTGGCAGGGACTTGAGCTTTACACCCACACACTGTCCGATCTCATCTCCAGAGAGAAGGGCTATCTATAGCGCACCAGTGCTTTCTGTACTGTTTCGGGGTTTATTTAATCCCAAACCTTGGCAGAGTAGGAACGGTCCTGAAAACGACCAAGGGATGCGTCGGAGAGGCGGGCCTCCCAGACCAGACACCTGGCTTCCCAGGGACAGCAGCAGCTCAGCCCCTCTTCAGGCCCCGCCCTGAGGCAGGGACATTCTGGGGCATGCCAGCCTGGTCTCCAGGAGGTCCCCTCAGGGTTGACTGGGGACAGGGTGTTTGGCTTTGGATTCCACTCCAGTCATCCCGTGGTGGTTCCCGGCAATTAAAGAGAAAACAAAAATCAAACACTGTTTACAGCAAGCAATACTTGAAGAGCATAGGTTTAAGAAGCTGCAGTATTTATTGTTATACTTTCTTTCATTCTCTCGTGCCTGGAGAGGGGAGACAACCCTTCGCTCACATCCCCAAGCTCCTGACCACCTAGGCGGACCACACTAGCCTCAGCAGATGTGACTGCCATGTCCCCAACTCACTGTCCCCTTCTGCCTCCGTGGACCTGTGGGATCGAAGGACAAGTGAATGTATTCTCACTGGGCTCCTTTCCTTCTCTCTCCTGCTGACTCCTACAAGCATGGATGGCCAGTGTGCCTGAGCGTAGTTTCCCAACCAAGAGACCAAAGCCCTGCGCTTGGGTCCAGAAGCCCCCAAGAAGCTGATGGAGTGATTCAAAGGAGGACACCTCTGGTGGCAGCAGGACATTGCACAAGGGTCCACCAGGAAGTCCCAGCATCCGTCCTTGGCATGGATCCAAGCAACCAGCTCCAGTTTCTCTACGAGCAGCACTGCAGCCGGGTCAGGAGAGCAGGAGAAAGGCAAAGGGGCAGAGTAAGGGCGGCAAGAGGAGACAATCTCCCCACCCCACCTTCTGCCTTTCTTGGCTCCAGGCATCCCAGCTGCAGTGCTGGGAAAGTAGACCAGCAACCGCAGGAGGGACTGGACCAGGGTCATCTCCTCTGCAGTTAACTCAGCCCCAGCTTCTCCTGCCCGGCTGTACCCCCGGGCCACTCCAGTTCCTGGAGGCTCTGCTGACCACATGCGATTCCCAGGAATCTCTGCCGGGGAGGCAGCATGGAGCCCTGGCTTCCCTCTTTGGCTTGTGGCTTTGGACGGCCATCTAACCACACAGCAGACTTTGCCTGGTCTCTTCAGCTCTAGTTTCTTATCTGAATGCAGCTGGCAAATGGGAAGAGAAAAGCATTCAGCAAAATACTCAGGAAACTTGCTGTTTTCATTATGATTCACAACCAGCCATGCCAAGGCCACTTTCTTCTGATGATGTACTTCTGTAGATGTTCCCTGAGCCTTGACAGCCTGAAAGGAAGCCTAATGACAGGCCCTGTGCACTAAGCCAAAGTGTTTGCTCCTCACAGCACCCAAAGCTCATCAGCTCGGAGCCCATCATGTATGGAAATGCAAGGAAAAGAGACATGGCCAGAGGGACACCAGTGGCGACTTTGTGATCCCCAGGGAAAATTCCAGCCCCAGGTGCATGAAGGGTTGGTTCCTGGTCACACTGCTGCTCAGGCTGGCATCCAGGGCTCTGTTTTGCCAAGAAGTCAAAACCAGTCACACATCTCTTTCGGCGGCATCTGACCCTCGCCCCTATGGATTTACCTCGTGTTTCCCAACGGCCACTTTGGTGACCACACGCTGTCCCTGAGGAGGCGTCCCTGCAGGTGCCTGGGGAGTATGGAGGACCATGGGGATGAAGAGAGGAGTGGAAAGGACCACAGCCAGCCGTGGATGGTCTGGCCACGTTCCTCGGGATTCCATGGCGGGGGGCGGGGGGCGTAAGCTGGCAAAGGAAGTGGCAGAGCAACATCCCTACAGGGGAAGACAAAGGAAAACTGGCTGCACACAGGCCAGGCCAGGAGGCCGCTGGCTGTAGCCGGCCCCATTCTAGCTTCCCACCTACCCACCCTCCACCAGCTCTTGGCTTGGGACCCCAAGACCCCATGGAAAGTCCCTGTGGAATGGGGAGGAGACGAAGGTTGTTCCCTCCCTTCTTGCTGTTTTCCAATCTGAGGATATTTTGGCCTCGTGTGAAGAAGTATGGAACCCACAGTCCCTCCCCACAAGAAGCCACCCATCCTGCGGGGAAGCAGGGAGGCTCCCCAAGGTCTGTCCAGCTGCGCTTGTTCTGTTGAGCCTTGGAAGAGACAACTCTCGGGAAGGAGCAGCACCCCCAAAGGCCTGGCAAGACCGACGATGCCAGTGAATGAAATGGAAGCCTGGCTGACCCTGCGGCCCCGTTCCCGCCCTCTGCATGGCCAGGTGCCTGTGTCCGCCATCCTAGTCCTACCTCTGACCACTACATGGCTCGCAAAACCCTCTCCCATCCTCCTCAGGGATGAGCTGCTAACCTCAATGGAGGGGAGGAGTTGTTTCGTGCATCCACTCATGCAGAGAATCTTCGTGAGCAGCAACGGTTCGCAAGGTGCTGGAAAAGTGAGTGACAAGAGTCCTTCTCCTACCAGATGTCTGTACTCCAGGCTGCTGGTTCCTGCAGCGGGCCCAGTCCTCCTCCCCCACTGGCAGAGCTCCTGTCACACAGAAAGGGAGTGCGGTGAAGAACACAAGCTGACCCACCCAGCTGCCTTGCCTTCCCCTGGGGACAGCCCCCAGCAAGGAGAGTTGCTCTCATTCCACTGCTGCCCACTCCTCTGCTGGCACTGCCTCTGCTGCTTCAGCGCCTGTCCTTCCCTCAGCCCCAGCAAAGGAGCACAAGAGGAGCAGCCGAGGCCTTGGCCCTGCTGAGCAGGAAGGAGCACCAGTGGGTGTGCAAGGACTAGGAGTGGTCTGGACAGGGCTAATGGACCCTGTTGGGAAGCCTCAGCCTGACCACTGCCAGCCTGTCCCCGTGACCTGCCACTGGGCACGCTGCTATGGCGGAGCCCTTTACCAGCCACGCTGTGCCACGCTGACTCCGGGGCCTGGACGCAGACAAGGAAGAAGTGAGAGGCTGGGATGCAGTGAGCCAGAGATGCAAAGCAGCTTCCAGACGCAGGGCCTTGGAGCTGATCCCTTGGGGGCGGGACTCGAGAGATGGCGTTCAGGGTCTCGGGACGTCTTGAGAGCCATAGCAGCCTTTCCAGAACTCCAGTCTCGCTTCCTTGTCTCCATCCTTTCTTCCGGGTTCCCCAGAGTGGAATTTACTGTCCGGGCCTCAGGGATGCCTCTGCATGAAGGATAATGTGTCACTCTGAGGGGTTTCAGAGAATGTCTTGACAGACGATCAGGACAACTCCTCAACAGCAGGGCCTCCTCAGCTCAGTAAGGAAACTGGAGGTTCCTCGGCCTTTCCTGGATTCCCCTTCTCACTTCCACCCTACAAAGCTCTCCCTGGCGCTGCACCTTTTCTGCTGGTGCCCCTGGCGCTCCGGCCTCACCTGAGGGGGGTGGGAGGCTGCCCCGTCTTCGCTCTGACTGTATCTGACGTCCATGTCGGCATCCGCAGCCGAGAGCTGCCACCACGGGGCAGATGCCCAAGTCAGGGGAGGAGGGACGAGCACTGTACCACACAACACCAGGGACTGCGCCCAGCGCCTCTCCCAGCTCCTCCCACTCAAACCCACTCCCCATGACACACTGGAACCTGTACTATATCTATTTTTAAGAAAATACAATGATGGTTGTCTGGTTTTGTTGTTTTTATAGGTGTTGTGGAATAATAAGAAAATTATTTAAAATGTTCCAGTAAAATGGGGTTTTTTGTTATTCTAATATATTATCCTGTACTTATTGTAAATATGAAACACTCCTATTTTGCAAGCCAAGGACACAATTTGTACTGTTGTTATATACAAATAAAGTTTACTGGATAAAAAAAACTTAAATCCTCAAATAAACTTGACTTTTTTTGGCAGCATATACGCAGAATAACTCACAGGCCTATTTCAAAGTGGGGTGCTTGCAGAAAGATGAGCTAAGTTGTTTTGAGGAAGTTCTAGAATTCTCTCTGGAGCCAGAGCTTATTAATGTCACCAGCATCATAACACGCACACACGCACACACACACTCTGCTTCTGCTGAACCCATGGGTGAACACCGCCCCCTAGCCCCAGGACCCCAGAATACAGCTCCCCAGCGCTGCAGCCTCGGGGTGGAGGCCCCTTCCCAGACCCGAGTGAGGACATCCACCCAGTCTTCCCTTCCCGGAAAGCACAGGCGTTCATCTGTGCGAATCCCTTGAGGAGCATGGCTTGGCCCCGAGCTATGTGGGGAAGGAATGGAAATGAAAAGGCAAGAATGTAGCAGTCAGCAATGATTTCAGTGTGGTCCAACCCTAAGGACTCTGAGGAGGGAATGTTGCAGCCAGGCATTGGGAAGGATCACAAAGTTAAGTCTTTGTTTCTTTATTTTGTTGTTCTCTTTTTACTTTCTTTTTTCCTTATTGTCTATTGCGGGAAAGATACCAAGAAGCGTGTACTGCCGGGTCCAGCGCAGAGCAGCAGAGCGGGAAACCATGTGGTCGAGGGCACACAGTTCACAGCACTGCCAGGAGGCTGCCCCGTAGCAAAGCAACCACACGCCCCAACCCTTGGCGCCCTCCGACCTGACGGTGCCATGTCTCCACCCTTCTGTTCTTCCACTGCTCTATTTTTCATCCTGAAATGCCAGTGCATGTGGTGGCACCAGTGAGACACAGACAAGAACAACTCAAGAACCCACCTGGCACCTCAGCCACTTGTACATGGGAGGCTGCTCTTCCCGCCCCTGTAAAGAAACCAGGAGAGTTTTCTGGGCCCACGGCCAGGCACCCACACTAAGACCAGAGCCTCTGAAGAAGATGGGTGGAGGTGGTGCAGCCCCCAGGCTGAGGGGGACATGGATCTGTCCTCAAAGAGACCCTGTCGGGTGTGGCTGGCAACACACAAGGACAGGCCTGGGACCTGTGAAACCAAAGCATGGGGAAAGTGCAGGTTAGAGAGTGCTGCGCTGGAGCCATTGAATGTCCACTGATGCTAAGAAACAACAGTTGTGAAGATTTCTCGGTCCCTACCTAGCAGCCTCTGAGTGTCTGATGTCCATGTGTCCCCGTGTCCCACACATGTGTGCACAAGCCTCACACTCTCTTCCCAGAGAAAGAGGAGGGTACAAACGCAGGTACTGAAGGTAAGAAGATGCAAGCACACACCCTGCAGAGGGAGAGAAGAGCACAGGGCTGAGCCTGCATGGAATTAGTGTACGTCCTAGCAGACCAGCGGATCCAAGGCGTCCACCCCCTTTTGTTAACATGAAATCACCCTCTGCTTGTGTTGGAAATGCAAGCCCAGACCCCCGGAGAATTGCTATTCCAAGGCAGTGAAGACGATGTAATCATTTCTCAACAAAGGCAATGGGCGACCTGGGTGGGGCAGGGTCACTGCCCGCCCGGCCCCCAGCTTGGCAAGGGGAGTGGGGGACGCAGGGAAACCTGGAGAGAGTAGGATGCCGGGGTCTTTATACCCCGAGTTTCCCCCGGCTGATCTTGGCCTTGACCGCTTGGGCTTGGGACGTCCCTAGCATCATTAGACTGAGGGAGCAAGAGCAGGAAGAGGAGGAAGAAAGCACATCGGAACCTGTTGTGCGGTTCGCTGTTGTGTCCCCGGACCGAGCACGGAGCCTGGCCCCGCAGCTGCCCGGTAAGAACGCTGGGAATGAAAGAATGGTTGAGTGGATGGACCTGGAGAAGCATCGCCAGGTCCCAGGCACTGAATGTGCTCTGCTATGGGCCTCTCGTTCTCGGGAGGCCGAATCCCTCCACTCTCCTCCAGTCTGAGGCCCAGAGAATTGAGGGTTCACACGGGGCATAGTTACTAAGCGGTGGTGCCACAGGTGTCCGATTCCGCAGTTCAGGTCTCCTGATTTTCCAGCGTACAATGCTGCTGTTCCGTTCCTTAGCTCTAATACTGAGAAGTCCTCCCCGAAATGGATCCTTTCTCTTGTAGCAAGCAGGCGCTACAGAGTGTACGTTAGCATTCATTAACATTGGTATTGTCCATCAGAGTCCGTATCTGCTCACTGGACTGGCCACTGTCAGGTGTATAAGCAGGGGCTAAGTCCTAAAGTTTCAGCTCCCAGCAGTTCACAGTCTGATGTCAATCCCCCATCCTTGCACCCTGAGAAAGACTCACCCCTTTTCTTGGAAGGGATTACAGGTTTGTTTTTCTAGAAGTGCGAAAGAATTGTTGCCAAACTGCAGGAAGAGGATTCTAGACAGTGGGGCTCTATGTGGAGGGTAAGGCCTACGAGAGAAGCCACAGGAGAGTGTGGGCACTGGCCCCGCCCTGAGGGTCACCTGGCAGGCTGAGCTCTGGCCAGGGGCAGAGCAGCTGCCCACCCATTCTGCTCTGGCTGCCAGAAGCTTGGAGGTGAATCTGCCCACCCTCGGCACACAGCCCGACTTCTGCTACGTGGCGCTGTACTACACCCCACTCCCAGCTGCCTTCTACATCCCGGACTCACCCACCGTCATCCTCAGCCTGCCTCCTTCTCACAGCTACGATTCGTGTTTCCCTGGCCGAGAGCATAGGCTTGGGACTCAGACTGCTGCACGTAGCAGCTCATTCCCAAACCGTGAGGTCTGGGGCGAGTCACATAACCTCATTGCAATCCGCTTTCAAATCCAGAAAATGAAGATGATAATCAAATGTATCAAATATGTATCCGTAAGCGTCTGTGGGAGCTGAATACGATACCGTATGCAAGGGACTCAGTGAATATCACCGTAGTAAAATGGAGTGAGAGAATTAGCCATGCGTTCTTCTTCAACAGGACCAGCGGCAGGAAGCAATGAGGGCCTCCATCTGGCTGTTGGAAGAAGCTGAATTGATGCACACACTTTCAGAAATGAAGGTTGGTATCTGAGACTTCAGCCCTTCAGAGACAAGGTGCAGAGGCTGACTGGGAAAAGAAGCGATGGATCAGGTTTACCCAAAGGCAAAGCCAGCTACGAGCCAGCCCGTAAAATTGCTGCATGAGATACATTAGCAGAGGAAGTGGACCAAGCCCAATACCCACCAGCTAAGGCCACTGACAGGACCCAGCTGGCCACAGCAAGGATCAGTGTCTCCTGAGAGCCTGGCCAGGATGAGAGGCTCAGTAGGAAGGGTGGAGCTGAGTAGGAAGATGCACAGTGACCCAGAGAGCCAGGGGCAGGTCCAGGCTTGTATACCCACCCAGACAGGGCAGCAGATGCAGACGGGGCCAAAAGAACAAATCCAGGAGGGCCCATTCCCAGCACGAAGCTAGGGAAGCACAGTAGGAAAGGGAGAGTGTTCAGCAGGCCCAGCGAGAGTGGCAGGAGGACACACCTTTGGAGGGAGAATGGGGATCTTGATCCTCAACTGGTCTTAAGTGTATCAATACTGGTTTTCCTGAGAAGCGGAACCAATGAACCAACAGGGTTGTGTGTGTGTGTGTGTGTGTGTGTGTGTGTGTGTGTGTGTGTGTGTGACAGAGACAGAGACACAAGGAGAGGAGAAAAAGAGAGAATATTATGGAATCGGATCCTGCAATCGTGGGAGCTAGCAAGTGTGAAATCCACAGGGCAGTTTGGCAGCCTGGGAGTCTAGCAGACTGGGTGCCACATCTTATTCCTGGCAAGCTTCAGTCTTTTAAGACCTTCAGCCGTTGGATGCAGTCCATCCTCATGATGGAGGGGGATGTGCTGTACTCAGTCTGCTGATTTAAATGCTAATACATCTTAGAAATACCTTCTCCGTATCATCTAGACTGGTGTTGGACCAAACAATGAGCATCACTCCATAGCCAGGACTGCACCTAAAATCGGCCATCGGGGGAAGGGAGCAGAGCCAGTCTGCTCAGCAGGCGCTGACACTGAGCTAAGGGCTTGGGACCTGCAGTTGGGTGCTTTCTCCCTTAGTTTCTTGGTAGAAAATGCTTCTTAAAGATCCCAACCTTCCTGGCCAAACAAAGAAGAAAAGAGGCAGCCGTCAGCAGCGTGGAGGACCAGGGAGGGCTCCAGCCCCTGGTCGGGGAAGTGGGTGACTTGGATTCACATGGGGAGGAATGGTGAGGAGCTAGGTTGGAAGCCACTCCCTCTTGGTTCCCCCTGAGCAGCCCACATCCTCACTGGCCCGGCCCTAATCCTGTGAGCCAGAAGCACACACCAGACCCTATTGCTCTCCAGGAACCCTGCAGTGCTCCAGTCTTCTGGATCTGCCCGGCCTCATCTTTCCTTGGTTCTCCCATCTTCACCTGGCTGCATTTCTCAGGTCCCGCTTGTCCCCTCAGGTCTCTATTTTTTAAAAGCCCACCTGGAGGTCTCCTTATGCGGAGCCACTGTCCTCGCCCTCCAGCTGGCTGGAGCATTCCAGATGCCCTGCCCCGCAGAAGCCTGGATGGGAGCCCACTGTGACAGGGACCTTGTTGACCTAAGGCCTTTTACACCAGGACTCCAGTGACACCCGAGCCTCATCTCTACAGTGAGAGCCAGCGATACTGATTCATGCTCCCCTGGGCTCTCTTCAGAGGCAGTCAGGTCGATTCTGTGAGGTGCTAATGACAGTGCAGGTTACCCAAAAAGTGCACTGCGCACCCCGAAATCATTCTTGCCAGATGAACACCACAACCTGAGAGGGGCCCCCAGCAGAGGTCAGGGCCCTCCTGGTGCTTCCCAGACAGTGGAGGATAGAGGAGCTCTCCATAGAGATCTGACCAAATAAACAAAGGAACAGGAACATTCTGTCAGGATGGAGAAGACCCTAGGACAAATTTGGGGGGAAATGGTCAAGAGGATTGATGATATGCCGTTCTCACTCAGCAGTCTTGCCTTCCCCTGGGAAATGAAGAGGAAATGGGAACTTCAGGCTGCTCCCCAGGGAAGGACACGGGATGGGTTCCTGCAGCTCTCAAGGCTCCAATCGAGTGCAGCAGAGAGATTAGGTAAGGAGTCCAAAACCATTTGGAGCTCAGTGATGGTGCTGGGAGTTGGCCCCAGGCCCTCCCATATCTGGAGGCATCAGTGACCCCAGGACTTGGGGAGGGGCCTGCCCTGTCCCAGCCCATGGTTCGGACAGCAGATGGGCTGGTGGCCCTGGCTCCTCGGAGCCTCAGCCTGCAACAGCCACAGTCAGAGCAAGACAAGGAAACCCCCGAGACTCAGGCCTGGTCGTGCTACTCAGCCAGGCCTCAGAATCCACCCCAGCGGGGCTGATCGCCCTCCAAACCCCTCATCTGCCATGAAACCAGGCCTTGATGGAGCCTTTCTCTTTGTTAGTCTCACCTTTCTCCTTTGCAAATTACAAGGGCTTAGAAAAGATCCGTAGTTCACAAGTTTTTATCAACAAAGGTTCATGGCGGAAAGGAAATGAAAAGCGAGACAAAGCCCTTTCCACACGGGCAAGTGACCCGGTGACTAAACTTGCTCCTTCTTAGTTTTTCACCCGCTCCTACCTCTGTCCACCTAGGCCTTGGGAAACTTCCAGAGACAGTGACGACTTCAGTAACTGAGAAGCAGAGGCGGGAGGGCTCGGAGCACAGCCCCGACTCTGGATGTCGGAGGGGCTGGACAGCAGCCCCTTCTCGCTCAGCCTGGCCCGTCACTCCACAATGCTCAGCCCTTCTTCCTGGGCTCCCTTTACCACTGGCCTCCTCCCGCTCTGTGTCCTTGCACCAATTCAAATTGTATTTACTGGAATCACAAGAACAAGCAAGGAGGACCCTTGATATTCTCTGACCTTAGGGTCTGGGAGATTCTGAGCTTGGAAAACTGGGTTGCAACTGCTGATCCCTCCACTGTCCATCCCGACTCCCCCGCGCTGTTACCTCTGCTTTCGGGTCCTCCACGCCCTCCGTGGGGACTCCGCCTCCCTCCTAGACCTGGGAGCTGTCTGCACCCACCTCAGCACTGCCTGGTTATTGTTCTATGAAACCGAACTGCAGTCCCCACCACGCAGCACAGTTCTCCCTGGGGAAGGCTCATCGGACCCTCAGACCTGACTTGCAGCTTCTCGGGCAGATTTGCTAAGGCTCAACTCCACCTGCCCTTGCTATCCTGGCCACTGCCACCCGCATCTTGGTCCACCTTGGCCCTCTGTCCCCTCCACCCCGAAAGTGCTGTCCTCAGGGCCCACATTCCAGGCATGCAGAACAGTAGCAGCAGCACACGGCCACTGCCGAGATGGGAACAGACCTTGAGGGTCCAAGCTGGTCCAGGCATCAGCGAATGCAGGACTGCTCCAGGCCTGTCTGCATGGGATGCTCAAGACCTTACCCCTGACATGCTTCCTAGAACTCCCAGGATGGCAGAGATGACTGTGACCCCGCGCAAGTTGCCTGACCTCAGGCACGCCTCCATCTGTGTAGTTTCATTGGCGTCATGATTATTAGGGTGGCCCGATTAAAATTCCAGAGCAAGAGAAGAAAACATCTACCAAAGAAAGAGCAAATAAACAACAGTAAAGGTCAAGGTCAGCACCTGAATCCCAAGCCCAAAGCTGTATTTGTATCCAAAAAGGCTCTAAAATTATCACCTGTGAATTTCACCCCCATGATCCCCAAAACGAAATGCCCTGGTAAAGTGTGTCTATCCTCCCACGACCAAGTGCCTCACTACCTGTCCGCTCATGCCCTGCACACCCGAGCCACATTCAGAATATGTTTTTATTAAATTACGGCTATCCTCGTGATGGAGAGCTATGGAACATTACAAGTCAAATGGGGGCTATGTCGATACATCTGCACTCGAGCACAGAGTCACTTCAGTGGGAAAGAAGAGAATCCACCGTCACTAGGAGCCCTGACTACAAGGGGTGGAAGAACGGCTGTACACGGCTGCTCACTGATCAAACGTAGCAGCACATTTAGGTGGGGTGTGGTAGATGCTCAATGCGTGAATGCTAGTATTCTGAGATGGTGGCTGCGTCTGCCACCTCAGCCAGAACTGTTCTGGACAGAGGTGACCACGTCCACAGCATGCTCTCTGAAGCCTTCTTCTCTCCCTTTCTCCCCCAGCCCCCCAGCCCTGCCTTACCCTCCCTCTACACGCTGGCCCTCTCTGCTCCTGTGTTCAGCCTCAGAAATCAGGAGGTCACCCCAGCCAGAGACGCCGTGGACGTTAACGGGACCCCAGCGGCCTGCGTGGAGAGAGGAGTGCTGAGCTCACGTGACTCGCTTCACGCACCTGGCCTCACCTGACACTGTCACCAGGAGAGCCGGAGCTGGACTCCTCCGAGCTCAAGGAGCCAGGCGTGTTTTTCCAGAGATGATAAATCCCAGTGAGAAGCATCCTCAGGGAGGGGCTGCCAGCATCACTCTGACTGAGTCAACCACCAGCCAGAAGTAGCAGCTGTGGGCTTGGGAATTAGACCCAACTCAGGTGAGAGACAGGTATCGGCACTCAGTAGCTGGGTGATGATCTGTAAGTTTCTTACTCCCCCAGGCTCCTTTTCTAATGTGAAATGTACTTACTGATTGCCCCGGGGGCTATGGCAAAAATTAGAGCTAATAACTGTAACAAGGTCCTCAGCAATGGCCTGGCCCATGGCGAACACTGAGAAACACAGAGGGCCTTAGGAGGCTGATCTCACCTGCACCGCCTTCCAGAGACTTGACCGCCCCTCACTCTTTCTGGGAGAGTGCAGAGCCTGAACCTCTCATTGGTGCACATTTGGTTCAGCTAAGCTGGGAGAGGGGAAACATCAGGAAGCAGTTGCCTCCAGCTCAAGCATTTTCCAAACTCAAACCCGAAGCAAGTTCCTTGAGCCACTAAAGACATCCGACTAGTGACGCTGACCGTCAAGCTGTCTGCATTCAGAAAATGAATCCCGGCTTGGGGGAAAGCAGGAAGTGACTCAAAGAGCCACCTGGAGGGGCAGCACTTGCAGCTGGTACAGGAAGAACCGTTTCTGGTCAGATACTGTAGCCACAGTTAGAGTGTGGCAGACCACTGAGGTTCAGTGGCCTAGCAATGAGGTGAGACAAAAATATGGTGACTATTTAGTTTTTAAAATGTATTACAGCAAAAGACGCATTGTCACTAATCTCATTCAAAACACTCACCGTCCCTCAAACACACTGATCCCGTCATTCTCGCCATTTCCGAAGCAGTTCTGGCGTGCTCTCTTGGGGTTTCGGTTGTGCTATCGTGGCTGCCTCCATGCGGAATGGATTCAAAGGCTGACCTTGTGTCATAGTCACTTTCTCATCACTGGGACACTGGACCCTAACCCACAGCTTAGAGGAGGTTTATTTTGGCCCAGGTTTTAAGCTTCCATCCTTGCATGGTTGGGCGTGTGGTGGAAGGGCCTGGGCAGAGGAGAGCTGCTCACCTCGTGGCTGCTGAGCAGCAGAGTCAGGAAGGAGCCCCTCTGGGTCACACCCACAGTGACCGCCTTTTCCAACCAGACCCCACCTCCTACCCCTACCCACAAGTCAGCTAGAATGCTCCCGCAATCCAGTGCCACCTAGGGACTCTTGGGGAACATCGAGACCTAAACCATAACACCTTTCACGGTCATTTTGACTTTGGAGAAGAGCGGGAGGTCAGGTGGCAGCAGATGAGGACAACCATGATGTCTTCACCAGCCTGCCTTTCCGATGGACGGAAGGACGGCACTCAGCAGCACATCCACGGTACTCTCGGTCACAGCTCATGAAGACCCTTCTAAAGGAGGACTCCAGAACTGCTTCAGCAAGCGACAAGAACAATGGGATGAGTGTGTCTGAGCAAGAAGGAGTGTGGGGGGGGGGGGGGCAATGTGCCTCTTACTGTAATGCTTTTTATCCAAACAATCACGGTGTATTTTGAGCACACCTCGTAGGCCCTAATGCATGTGGACTGATAAAAAAGAAACATTGGAAATCACTGGAGAAAGTGTAAGTTATGCAAAAATTAGGATTCAGAGGAAAAGGTTACTTGAAAAGAATCAATTTTATTTCTCATCTCACAGTATCTACTAAAATTCCATTTAGATCAAAGAGTTAACCTGCAAAAGCAGTGTAAAGAGAAAAGCCAGTACCTGCCACTTTCCAGAATTGCAAGATCGTATAATAGTATAAAGATACAAATTCTTCATAGATTAAGATATATGTTGAATCAAATCTTTTACAAAAATTCCAAATGGGATCATTTTCCCCCCCAGATCTAGACAACATAACAGAAATCTATCTGGAAAATACACAAGCTGAAATGGCTTTTTGTTTTTCCTTAGAAACAGAGCAACTGTGAAAGATTTGTTTTTCCAGATACTAAAATATTACATTTCACATACAAATGTGTCACATTTTAAAATATGTGAAATAATAAAGATACAGTACAACAGTGTGATTATAAAAGAAGAACCAATTGTACAGTATAAAATAGCTCAGAAGAGTCTACTGTATATTAAGAAAATTTAGCATGTGATAAAGGCGGCATCTAAGCCAACAGGGAAAGAAACCATTCTTTAATAAACAGTGCTCAAATATGCCATTAACTATTTAGGAGGAAAATCAATTTCAATCCTCACTACAACACAGAGAACAAAATGAATTTTGAATGAATTAAAGAGTTAAATGTTTAAAAATGAAGCCATAAAATACTTGGAATACACACATACTTAGTATGTGTATATCAGTGTGGAGATGGAATTTCCAAGCTTAAAAGCAACTGGAAAAACACAAAGAAAAAAACTGATGTATTTTGCCGCTTAAAAATTCATCTCTGTAAAAGTATATCATAGAAACTAAAAATAAACAGCAAAATCAACCTGAGAAAAATGTCTGCAACAAAAACATCAAAAAGTTAATATTCTTAAAATATGAAATAGCATTTATAACCCTAAAAACCCACTAAAACCGAAAGAAAAGTGTGCAAAGAACAAGAATAGGCTATTTGCAGAAGAAATACAAATGATGGCTTAAACACGCAAAGCACGGTTGAAGGGCTTCTGCAGTGAACGTGTGTGAAGACCACATGGTGAAGTGGAATTTCTGCCTTGTGGAACTGGCACACACTTGTAAAGGCCAATGCCAAGGGATGATGAAGGAAGCACGGTGGGAGCACAGCCTCCAGCCTCCCCACACGCGGCTAGCGGCAATCTGTACTGCGTTCGAGACTGCAGCAGCTCCAGTCTACTAGCCCTTCATTCCCTCTGTTTCAGTAATTCCACTTCAATTCTAAGCAAGTAAAAAGAAGGACAAACATCTATGCCCCTCTTTTTTTATAATAATGAGTAGAAATGAATTAACCATCTGCCAATATGGGAAAGGTAATATATTATAGTATGTCCACAGGATGGGATACTGTGTTTTCTCTTAAAATTATGTCCTCAAAGAGGAGAGTTTTCGGTGACTTATGAAACTGTTCACCGTTTGTTACAGTGCAATTTGAATGGGCCGTAGACTGCAGGCGTGTTTTATTTCTTACTTCTTCTGATGCCCATGCCATCACTCCCAACCCCCAGTTTCCCATTCTACCTGGGACTGCAACCCTCACCCATAATTTAAATTTAAATTTAAAAAATTTAAACTGAGAGGCACAAACCCCTTCCCAGACTTGGGCCCCGCAGGAGCTGCTGGGCCCTGCGGAGCATGAACACTGTCAGCGGCTGGAGCCTCCCACCGTGTCCCGAGAGCCCAGGGCAGCTGCAGGCCCAGCGGCTCAGTTCACCCAGGCTCCCCGGGTCTCCGGGTCTGAGCACGAGCCTCTCTTCTCTTTTCCTCCTGGTTTCCTCTGCATCGATTCTGCCACTGTGAAGGACAGTAAATTAATAACTAGATTCCCCCCACGACAACAAGCCCAACAACTAATTGGCTCGATATCTCCCGTTGCTGTGTCACTTTGGGACTTTTCTGGGCGAGACCTAAATAAGCCAGTCCTATTAACAAGCCATTTGGCCGAGGAAGAAAGTGCACTCTCAAGAGCCCAAGGGGCCGGGGAAGCGCTTGGTGGACCAAGGAGCGAAGAGCGAAGGCCGTGGCTGCAACAAGGAAGAGCTACACTTCCTCCTCCTTCCCGCCAAGCTGCCCTCCGCCGGGCTCCTCTCAGGCCTGGGGAGGCAAGGGAAAGCTTTGTTAAGTTTCAAAATTATAATGTAGATAAATCTGCGCATTCATTGGCCCAAGTGTGTCTCTGGAAAATAATAGTTAGCAGAGTAGAACCTGCCGCATTTCAGGGGCTTTATTGTCTCCTTATAATTAAGTCCTGCACAGAAATCCAATTACAAATGTTCTCAGTCGCCCTCCAGCTAAGTGCTAACCGAAGAGGGGAGGAAGGCTCCCGGACTTAAATAACTCGGGATAAAAATTAATATCGTGGCCGTGTTGGCTAATTAAAAGTGCCGCCTCTATTAGCAGGCTTTTATATTAATAAATGAGACTATTATTGTCGTATCCGACAACGAAGGCTCTTATCAAGTCTGCTGTCAGCCCCACTCTGGAAAGCACAGATTCCTGCCCGGGGTCCCGGCTCCTGGGGCGGGGGACATGTGCACCCCAGCCAGCACTCGACGAGGCAGGCGCTCACACCAGCCCTGCTGGTGCACCTCACACTCCCTGTTTCCCGGTGAGCAAACCTTGGCCGAGATGTTCCCCAGCGTCTCCCATCCTCCCAGGAGGCAGGAAGCGGCACCCGAGCACCCGGGCCTGGCACTCGGCCCACTCTGCCCGCTGATGGCCTTGCCACATGAGCTTGCCCTGGAGGATTGGTTACCGAGTGGTTTCGAGCAGGTGGGAACTTCTTCTCAGTAGATTTTGCACCTCCTGTTGCTGCCAGTCACTTCCCTACTAATCCCGTGCTGGGCGCCAGGCCTGGGCCTGGGCCCTCGGGACCACAGACAGCCTCGCTCCCGAGGAGGCGGGCGAGGTTTGACGGCACAGCAAGGACCGGGGAATCCAGGCCACGCCGGAAAACACCTGGCCCGACTGCTCCTCCAGGAGCCGATGACTGCCCTGAGGTCTGCAAGCAGCGCAGGCTGAGTGGTGAGAAGAGAAAGCGCCAAGCAAGGCAACCATGTGTCCAAAGGCCCAAGAGTGGCTCTTGGCACCTCGCTGGGCCTGAGACACGCAGCTCGCAGTGTGTGACGGGAGAAATACACAGGTAAGACCGGAGAGGGAAGCAGGGCCAGCTCAGCCGAGGGCAGCAATGAGGGTCGCGGCCACAGCTGGGCAGGTCACCCGCGGTGCTGAGGAGCCTGGAATGCTCTTCGGAAGAGATGGGGTGAGCAAACCGCCTTGCCTTCACCGTCTCCAAGTGCGGAGGGAGGGCGGCTTGGCTCAGGCCACCCTGGAAGCCAGCAACCAGGGAGCCAGGGCAGGCGGTGACAGAGAGAAAGAGAAGTGCCGCCTTCCTGAGGAGGGAGGCCACAGAAACGGCCAGATGCAGTGATGAGCACAAGGGAGCCACATGTGACTCCGGCTTTCTGGACTGAGCGAAGGAGAGGGCCCGCAGAAGATGGGAAAGGGAAGCAGAGGAGCGGCTCCGGGCAGGAGGTGGCGGGCTCAGTCGTGGACCTGAGCACTCTCAGCTCCTGGGGACCTGCAGTCACGTGGCCAGTGAGCTCCAGATGCACAAGCCCAGGACTCCGGAGATGTCGAGGCCTAGAGAGAGCACTCCCGGAACAATCGGATCGTGGATGCTGGCTGAGATCACCCGCGAGAGCACACAGGTGCTCAATGGGCTTTCGCAATCTCAGCTCAGCCCTCGTCCCACTTGTACCAGGGCCTCCTGTATGCACAGCACCTGCCTCTGGCCACCAAGCACTTTCATCTATTAGTACAGCATCTCCCTAGTGACGACACACGGGCAGTGTCATGCCTCATCTCCAGCCAAGGCTAGATGCTCTCCAACCCACACAGCAAGACTGGGTTTAACTCTGCTGGCAAGCTGGAGAACTGAATTCCAATTCTGCTGCCCCACCTCGGTTGGCCTCTGACTTATGCTGAGGCCTGAACTATCACAGCACCAGGATGGCTGAGAACACGTAGCTGAACCTTTTCTCACTTTCAGGGATTATTTACCCTGTCACTGGAGCCCAGGAATGGACCCCACACTCCATCATTTTAATGTGTAACTTCCAAAAATAACGATAGTAATGAATGAAATGCTGACTGGACCTAAAGAATGAAAGCTATTAAGTGAGGTGGGGATAGGAGGAAGAGAGAGGAAAGAAAAATATCTGAATACAACATCTTGTTTTTACAAAGTAATGGGCCAACGACCATTTGCCGTCCCTCAGCTAACAAATGCGGGAAAGCCCTGACTGACAGGGGCTGTGAGAATGGGCTGGAAGGCTGCAGCCCACTGGATTTTCTCATGATAAGAAGGTTGTTTCAGCTTTCACTGAAAGTCTTGCCAGAGCATCTGGTCAAGCCTTCCAGCTCTAATAAATCAGCTTAGTTTCAGATGCTGTGCTGGGTCAGACCTTGAGGCAGGTGAAGGCCCAGGACAGGTCCAGGGGGTCATTACTGACACTAGATAATAAAGTGTGAAGTCAAAAGTTAGCTCCCAACATCATGACTGGAGAGGCACTAAGGACAAGACACATGCTAAGTGCAAGGCCTGATCTTCAATCCAAGCAGACAGGGGAGGGGCCAAAGATGAAACAAAAGAAGGTTTAAGGGAGGTAGAGGAAAAATAGGAATCTTGAGGTTAGTAAGTAGGGGTAGCAGAGAAAGGGAGGGGTCCAAAGGAACTCAAAAGACCAAGAATTGGTGCTATGTCGGTGTATTAGGTATCCATGCTGCATAACAAATTACCCCCAAACTCGGTGGTTTGAAGCAAGAGTTACTGTCTCCTGTTCAGGTATGGCTTCAGTGCATGCCCAGGCTCACAGGTCTCCTGTGAGTGTGGCCACTGCCGTGGTCTCCTGTGCAGACCCGGTGGAGGGGCAGGGTGGACTGGATGAACCACTTCTGTGTTCACGCACACGACTGCTGGTGTTAGTCGGCTTTCTGTCACTGTGACAAGATACCTCAAGTGAGCAGCTTAGGAGGTTTCAGCCCATGATTGGCTGGCCCCACTGCTCTTGGGCCTGTGGTGAGGCAGATCATGGCAGGGAGGGTTGGAGGAGCAAAGCTACTCAGCCCATGGTCACCAGGAAGGGGGTAGGAAGAAGCAGGAAGAGGAGAAGGAGGAACAGGAAGAAAAGAAGAGGAAGAGGAAAGCGAAGAGGAAGGAGGAAGAAGTTGAAGAATAACAAGAAGCAACAGGGGAAGGAGAGGGAGTGGTGAGGACCGACTATCCCCAAGGGCCCCTATACCCCCAACTGGATGGAGTGCCATCACCCCAACAGCATGGGCAGCGAGGACCAAGCCTTCCCACTCCTCCTGGGGACATGCCAGACGCAAACCGTACTGGCTCCAAAGGCTCTCAGCCCCCTCCTTGCAGGCGCCTCTGTAAGCTGCCTTCGGGCTCTTGACACAGCTGCTGGCGATCATAGAAAGAAGAGCAGGAAACAGAAAGTGCGAAAACAACTGAGAGAGAGCAAGCAGCCAAGGCAGACGCCACAGTCTCCTTATAACTTAAGTCTTTCATGGGAAGCAAATCAGCAAGTCCGTGTGGATGGCAGGGGAAGGGTTACGCAAGCAAGTGAATACCAGCGGCAGGGAACCCCGGGCCGGGGCGGGGGGCTATTACAGGCTGCCTACATGTGGGGGTCCTCACAGAGGGAGGCAGGCTCACCAAACACCACGACAGGCTGGTGGATGAAAAATCTTGCAGACTCTACCTCATTCATTATCCACAGGAGTGATTAATTTTCATGGCAGGAGGCGTCAGGAGAGAAGGTGTAGACAGCCAGAATAACCATAAAGCAATTCTCAGAGATTTTCTAGAAGTTGACGTTTTGACCAAATCATGGCTAGAATCCTGACATTCGTCCCCCCACCTCACTGATCCCACCTTTTCAAAATTCCCCTATGATTATTTTCTATGCCACAAATTAATCTCTTGTACAAAAGGCAGTCACTTCTAGTCATCTGCATTCTCACAGTGCTACCGTGATTGATACTGTCTTCTGGGAGCAGAGGTGCAACATCTAGAGTCAGTCACATTAGGAAAATAAACCTGATTTCTCACAGTGGCTTGGAAAGGCTTCTACTGTTGCAAAGGAATGTGAAGAATCAGCAAACCTGGTAAGAACATGGGTGTGATGCATGGTCAGAGTGCCAGCCACCCTGTGCACGGGCCTGACGCGCCCTTTCAGAATGGGCAGGGCAGAGGTGGAATCCTGGGAAGGCCCACAGGGAGAGCTCACGAGCTCCTGGCTCCGGATTTTCACAAAGAATTAGGTTTGCGGGGAGCTTCCTGTTAAGAATACATGCCACAGGGCCGGGGACTTAGCTCAGTGGTTCCGGCGCCTGCCTCGCAAGCGCAAGGTCCCGAGTTTGATCCCCGGTACCAAAAAAAAAAAATACATGCTCCAAATACGCATTCCCATACAGGTCCGCTCAGCCAAGGACCAGGCCAAGTCCACAAGAGGAAATAAAGAAACTGAGAAATGAGAGAGAGAGAGAGAGAGAGAGAGAGAGAATATGAAGACAGGGGACAAGAAGAGAGAGAAACTGGACAGAGAGGCCCAAGCAGCCAGCTGAGCTAGTCATCTCACTAACTTTCTCGAGTTTTCCTAATATGTTTTAGACCCAAGGACATAACACTGAGTAAAATACACACCTACGTTAGTCGGCTTTCTGTTACTGTACAAATACCTGAGATATTCAACTGTTGGAGACAAAAGTTGTTTTGACTCACAGTGTTGGAGCTCCTGGTGGCGAATTTGGTCCCAGGGCACTGGCCTGCGGCAGGGGAGCGTGGGGCAGGAATGCGTGGCAGAGCGAAACTGCCCACGTGACGGCCGGGAGCTAAAGAGAGAAAGCAAGGGTGTCCCACAGTGCCCTTCGCGGCTGCAGCCCGGTGACCTAGGACCTCCCAGTAGGCCCGCCCCCAAAGGCTCCTGCACCTCCCAGGGGTGCCTGTCGGGGCCCAGGCCTTCCCAAGCAGACCTTCCAGGGACACTCAGCATCCAAACTGCAGCGATGCTGTTGTTCTCCCAAAAATGTCCACCAGAGAGCGGAGCGGGAGGACCTGGTGCAATAGAGCTAAGAAGGGAGACTGCAGATAATTGTGTGAGCCGCAGACCCGAGGCCGACACAGCTGAGTCTGCACCTGGAGCGGCAGCGAACCTGCAGGGACCTGGTCTGAGGGGCAACGGTCCCCAACCTCTCTCACGGCACCCGCGCCTGGCTCGGGCGACAGATGAACCCGGGCTTCACTCCCGTCCTGACTCTCAGGTGCGGTCCCCGGGCTCTCTCGCTGCCCTGTGCTGTCCGCCTCTCAGCCTCTCAGCATCCGGGTGTTTTCAGCCTCGCACGGGTGTGGGCCAGGAAAGTACCCTCCAGGCTGCAGACCGGAAGAGGAAGGAAGTGTACCCCGAGGACCTACACGGGAGAGGGGAGGAGCACCTGTCCCGGGACAGGCAGAGGCCCAGCGCTGCTCCTGCTGGCCTCTCTACCCAAGGCTGTTGAGGCGGCCCTGAGCCATTTTTTCAGTCTTTATCTGTTGTTAAGAGCAAAAGTTTATCTCCAAGGCCTCCTCTAGGTCCCTCGCACAGTCAGCGGAGTGTCACAGACTCTGGACACCACGGCCCAGAAACACCCAGTACCCGGAGGTGCTATGGCCAAGACGGAGCGTCCTGAGCAGGCTGAGGGAAGGACAGAGCTCCTCTGGACCTAGAGGACGGCCCCCAGAGGAGTGTGTCTCCCACCGCTTGCAGCTCCGGTGCCCAGGCTCGCAGATGCGCTTCCAGGACACTGCTGAGCCCCAAGGAGGAAGGCCCAGGCCTGCGGCTGCACAGAGCTCTGGAAGCCCAGGGCCCTGACTCCTCTGCTCCTGCTGCCTGCTCCCCCCAGCGCCCCACATGCATGTTGAGCTCTTTTTAATTTTCTGGTTGGCTTGGCAAATTGCAGATGCGCTTTCCCCAGAACTGGGCCCATGTGCAGTGTGCATTTGCGGTGGCTGCGGTGCCCCATCCTCTGCTCCTCCCGCTCACCAAATCCCTGGCTCTCCCCCCTCGCCCTCCACACCACCCGGGGCGGCGCTGGCTGTTCCCGCTCCTCTGCCTTCCCAACCCGGGGACTCCCTGCCTCCCTCCCTTAGGCTGAAGGGACTGTGAGGGCCTGGAGAGGGCAAGGCAGGGGAACCAGAGCCCCGGCCCCCCATCCAAGGGCGGTCACACCCCCAAGCCCACAAAAGCCCTTGTTAGAGCCGGTGGCTTGAGTCCCAGCCCAGCCTCTTGGAGCAGTGACAGCCGTGCACTACATTTGCCCAATTCTGCAGCTGGGCTAATTACTGTAGTTCCCGAGCTCGGGGTCCAGCCCCAAACCAAACAAATTAGGCCAAAACTACAGATGTCCTCATGTCCCTCATTCCTAGCCTGCAATTGCTGAAGGACCCCTATAATTGATAACAATGCAATGAAAACCCGCCACCTGTCCTTTATCCTCAGCACTTGGCAGCTCAGCCAGAAATTCAGCTTGTTCTTGGATGGCCAAAGAAACTTGGAGCTCACAGTGCTGTGTCTGTAAGTGCCAGCATCGCCCCAGAGACAACCTGGGGCCCGACGTGTTCCAATCCTTGGTCTGTCCTGCGAGAAGCTCTGCTCCAGGTGTGCAGGCTGAGGAGGACCCTGCGGGCCTGGGCTTCCCACTGGGTGGAGTTGGTGTGGGTGCGGAGTTGCGGTATGGGCAGAGGGATGGGCAGGAGGTGGCAGGGCTTGTGCCCTGGGTGCACCAAGCAGGGGGCTCCCAAGCAGACAGCAGCAGCCAGCACTGGCCGCCAGCGAGCTGGTCAGAGGTCTGGAGGAGCAGGAGGAGGTACCAGTGAGGCCAGCAGCCACCAACCTGCAGCTCCCGGATGACGGCATCCAGGTGCAGCAGCAGAAATGAGAGCCGGGGTCCAGTGCTGTGGGTGAGGGCAGGGAGCTTGGGAGGACCCTGCTACCTGGAAGGAGACACAGCACCGTGAAGGCAGCTGGAGCTTTGTGGGTGACAGCTCCTAGGTGAGGCTGGTGACAAGACACTATCATCAGGCTGAAAGGGAGCAGATCTCAGACAAAACCTCTGTGCCCAGGGGCAGCGGAAGCCTGTAAAGGAACAGGTCCAGCTAGGCACTGTCCTGGTCTGCTCAGGCTGCTGTAATGCGACCATGGTCAACAGGCGCTCTATTCTCACCTTTCTGCAGGTGGAAGCCCAAGGCCAGGGCCCTGGTGGAGGGAGCTGGCTCCTGGCTCACGTGGCCTCGCCTGGGGGGAGGAGTGAGCAGACAGCCCTGGGCGGCTCTGAGATGAGCACACTAAGCCCGTGCATGTGCACAAGGGCTCCACCTCCTCAACTTCCGGAAGTCCTTGCTGCTGGTATCTCACGCCAGGCTCTGGGACGTTAGCATGTGAATCTTGGGCATGCAATGATTCAGTCTGTAGCGATAGTGTTATGAGGGAAAGGCTCGTGTCCTCCTAAACTTCGTGTATTAGAAGATAGGGCCTGTGAGGAAAAGTGAAATGTGTCATAAAAGTAGCATCTTAACCGAACAGGGCCAGTGCCCATACCGGAAGAGGAAGGTACTGGAGTTCCTCTCTGAGAAGGTGGCCATCTGCCAACCAAGAACGCGTACCTTAGCAGGAGTCACACAGGCTGGGACCCTGACCTGGAACTTTTAGCCTCCAGAACTGTGAGAAATTACGCTGGCTTCAAGGCAGAAACAGCAAGACAGAAGGGCCAGGCGGAGGGAAGCTGCTCAGCCCATGGCAGCCAGGAAGGACAGAGAGACAGAGACAGAGCCAGGGACAAGGAGCACCCTCCAGGACTCGCTCTCCGGGAGCCACCTCCCCTGCTGCACCGGGGACGGCACACACAGCTGGCACCTCACCAGCGGGTCCGTCTGCAGTGAGGGCCGATCCTCATGGGCCCCCTTCCAAGGCCCACCTCTGACCACACCCGACTGACTGTCAGGGACGTTGCAGGTCTGAACCAAGACCACCAGTCTGCAGTCCTTTGCTGTGGCAGCCCAGACTCGAGGAGAGAGCATCTGACTCGATCGCGTCACCTCAGGACCATGACGGTGGCGATGGTGGTGACAATGACAGGAAGGTCTCCCGTACGCCCCTCAGTGGTCAGCACAGGTGGGACCTTCCTGTCTCCTCGGATCCCTCTTCCTCACTCTCTTGCGCAGAGCTCTGTGAAGGCTGCCTTGCGAAGCCCTTCCTGGCCCCTCCTGTCTCCACCTCTGCACTCCGACTGCCCACTGAGACCTTCATCTGCAGCCCAGGGTCACTGCCAGGCTTTCAGTAGCCGTCGCTCGCCCTGGTCAGTCTGCTCTCACATCCACCCTGGCACTGGCCTGGACTTGTCACCCTAAGCACCTTTAGGAGAAGCAGGGGTCACTGGGCAGATGAGGACCGGCTCAGGGAGTCCCTGGGGACAGGGGCCAGGGTCAGGGAGGCAGCAAGATTTATTGGCTGCTGAGCCAAGCTGGGGGTGAGAGGAGGCTGGCAGTGATCGAAGCGATCCTGCACCTTGCTCCATCGCAGGAAAATAATTGTTCCACTGGAACATCATTACACTGTCATTTCTCTACTCCAGTGCCACTTACAGGGAAATAGAAACTTGCTTTCTTCTTCATAATCAGCTGCAATTTCAAGAACTCAAAAAGCTCTTGAGATGGAGTCGTTCTCCCACCTGCACCCCATCCTCAGGTGGAGTGAGTGAAGGCGGGTGCCTCCTCCTGCTGTCTCCCAGCTCCGGAAGACCCTGTCCTCCCTCAAAGCTCTGTGCTTGAACCAGGGTGACAAACTGTCCCCGCTAGCCTGGGAGTAAGGGGCTCCTGCGATGCTAAATTCTCAGGGCTAAAACTGGATCTGCGCTGGGAGAACCAGGACCGTTTACATCTTCCTGCCACTCGCTGGGGACAAGGGCCACCATTGGTTTGGTTTTTTTTTAATGGCTCTGGGGATCAAACCCAGGGACTTCCATATGCTCGGCGGGTGTTGCCCAATTGAGCTTCTTCCCCAGCCCCAGTTGTGCATTTACCAAGGACTTGTGAAGCCCTCGCAATGCCCCGGTGCCCTCCCAGACACCAGGCGGGAAGCCGTGAACACAGCAGGCTGAGATGCTGCTCTCCTCTCCGGCGCGGACATCCGGTGGGGGAGCATTAGCCCAGTGGGGAGCACGGCGTGATGCCTCAGGGAATGGAGCATGCCGAGGAGACAAGGAGATGGGAAGATCCCAGTGAGGTTGGGAGCTGCCATTTCCAGCAGGGTGGTGGGGAGGCCTCACTCCGAAGGTGGCGTCTGAGCAGTCCAGCAACGAGGGGCCACGCTTTGAGGACATCTGGGGCGAGCACGGCAGCCGGAGGCATCGGTTCAGGGCAGAGCTTGGCTGGCACATTCAAGAAACTCCACAGGGACCCGAGGGTCTTCACCGGGTGAGCAGAGGAGACAGGAGAGGGCGCAGCGGGCGGGCGGAGCGGTCCAGCCGTGAGGGACCGTCGGGTTTCACCTGAAGGAGAGGGAGGGAGGATGCGATGGCCTGTGTGTGCTGACGGGCAGCTGTGGTACCCGCTCAGGCCAGACTTCGGGAGCAGCGAGGAGCCTGCGCCTTAGACCAGGAGGTAACGAGGAGGTGTTGAAGAGGTGGCGTCCTGGGAGCATTTGAAGGACGCTCGGACAGGTCTTCGGGGCGGGTTTCGGTCTAAGTGGAGAGAGAACAAGGTGAGTCAGCGCCGCGTCCAGTTCTGAGCCCCCAGGGGCCGGTCCTAGATGCTACCAACAAACGACGGAAACGTCTGCGGCCCATGCTCCCCACAGGCAGCTACTTGACACGTGGCTGGGTGTAAGGCAGAAACCGGGACCCGTGCCCACCCTGGCCCGGGACCCCCTGATGCGTCTTTGCCTGCAGAACAGATTTCCGTCCCTCGAGGTCAGCCGGCTCGCCCAGAGAACCCAGCCATTAAGAAGTGGACCCGCCCTTAATCTGCCGGGGGCTCGGTTCTTTCCTCTCACGATTGTTTTCAGAATTAAATAAGAATATGCTCATGAAACGCTTAGCTAAAAGGCCTGAAACTCAGGAAGGGCTCCAGTGCTGGTGGAGATTTTATTGCGTGGCGTTGAAATTCTAACAGTGACCAATAGAGGGCACCACCCGCAGAAGACAGAGGGCCCTGTACCACAAAGGCGGGCTCAGCCTCAAGTCTAATGTCTAGCTTTGCGAGTAACAGCCTGGGGTTTGTATTTTTCCTCTCTGCTCTGTCTCTCCTACCCCATTTGCCAAATTTAAAATCTCCCCGGATCCCCCCGTTTATGGCAGAGGCCTCTGGGTCTCATGTGAGGTCTTCCTTGCTGAAAAGAGCCCACAGCCCTGGCATTCGAGGGGAATCATGAAGCCCTCTCCACTGCCTGTCAGTTCTTTGCTCCCCTCCAGCCCACGGGATCCGAGGCTGAGGACCCCCCAGTTCCCCGGGCGTGGGGGGATGAGCTGAGCAAAGATAAGGTTTGTCCAATTTGTTCTGGTCCCTGGAAATTCTGCTTCTTATCTCTGCTCCCATTGCTTCGTCACATTGCCAAAATTACCTCGATAATGTTTTTAATTTAAGAATTCATTTTCACTTCAAGAAAGAGGAGCACTGCAGCCAGATAAGAAACTCCATCTGTCTTCAAGAAAAAGGGTCGTGGATTTGGGTGTCATGGATCCTGTAATGTCTTAAATTAAGGTGCCACTTCTGAATGCTTTCTTTATATTTATGAAGTGATTATTCTACAGAGGTGCATTTAATATTGTTAAAATAATGATTGTGCATGTTTAATACATCAATTTAAGTTATTATCTCCCATGCTATAAAATGTGGGATAATTTCATAAATAATTATAAAGCATTTACAAACGGAGCCTTAATGCAAAGCATTCTCCCTAATCCTTTATCTTTCAGAAACACAGAAATAACAATTAGATTCCTGGAATGAAAGCGGGAGGTTATGTTCTAGAATGTGTCTGCTCCTTACTGAATGCAAATAAGGAGACAGGGAAAAACAGAAAGGAAGTGCTCCCTCCCCTGCTGACGCTGGAAGATGCTGGTCCACGGAGCCTTGTTCTAGACAGCAGGGCCCTTTCTCTGCGGAAACTGGGAACAGGGCTTGACTGCAAAGGAGGATTCTTTGAACCCTCTTTTAAGAAGGTTAATTCTTCTTCCTGCTCATTTCTTTTAGGAAATAGAGAAACTTCAGGGGCCTGGTCACAGGGTCAGAATAAGAAACTTTCCCCTCTTGTCCCCCCAGGCCAGCACACACCCAGAGGCCAAGGCATGGCTGGGGAAGCCCAGACTTCCAGAAGCTGTATCCAGATCCTCAAGCCTTCGAGAGCATTGGTGGAGTTCAAGAACCAAGAGACCCAGCTAAGATTGAAAATATCCACCTTCTACTTCTGACAGTTTAGTCTCCCATTGATATCACAGACCCAGGAGGCGGGAGAAGCCTTCGGGACGCTTAAGCTTGGGGGAGTCTGGATGCTCACATTTCAACTGCTCAGTCACTCAGGGCAGAGCAGAACCTCAGGAAAGTCAGCTACCTCAAATCTAGGTTAACGGCAAGTTAACCAAGGAAGGCTTTTTGAGAGAGATGACATGGAGGCAGGGAAGGTCAACAGAGTCAAACAAATCAAAGGCTGAAGATGATGAAGAGGTCATTCGCAGTTCGTTACACACACACATGCACGCACACAGCGGGGACCTCTGTCGTGCATCAAAAGCAACAAGGGGTTCGGGTAAAAGGGGGGTCTGACCAGTCTGTGGGGACCCTACAGCCAGTGCAAACCTGTCTGCAAAAGCAAAGAGCTTCTGAATCCAGGCAGTTGTGTTTAAAGCTGAGGATGGTGGGGGAGAATACACCACAGGCAAATATCAGGGTCTCGACACTAGGGCGTCCGCCTCCTGACCTGGTCTCTTGCTGCTGCTTGGATGCAGCAGGGCTGAGATAAATCCCAGCTGATGGTCAGCGCCCACATGGCAGGGGCAGGGAAAGTGGACCAGGACCAGACACCAGTCAGCAGGATGGCAATTTGGCAGCGCCCAGCCACAGCCGGGAAGGGAGCCGCCCCACCAGCAGTTCCTGAGCCTGCCCAGAAAGGGACTCCCCTCGCAGCTCAGAAATTCGGCCCTCAGTGAAGCCAAGGGCACTTCCTCCCCTCTTGTCACTCCCAGGCCAAGCAAGCAGGACCATGGGACAAGCCAGGCTCGGTCCTTGCAGCTACCCAGGCTCTGGTCGCTCTCTCTAAAGCCTAGATGGAAGAACCCACTTCTAGGGACCAGTGCCAGCTGCGCTTTATCTCCCCACACCTGCAGCCCCTGTCCACACCGCCACAGCTTCCTCCGAAGGCCTCCTCAGTGCTCAGGTACAGCCCTAGCTCCAGCAACAGGGGCAGGGAACGGGCCACAGGCGAGAGTCACCGCTCCGGCCCTCACATGGGGTCCCAGGCACCTCCAGCGCTCTCTGCTTCCATTCTAAACACATCCTGTCTATTTTGCCACAGCAAAATCAGCCCACACACTAAGCCATCCAAATAGTGTATGTGCAAGGCCTCAAAACAGCTCCCTGCAGGTTGTTACTAATTAATGCACCACTGGGGGTTTTGTGCATTTGTTTGCTTTGTTCCTAGTACTGCAGATTGAACCTGGGGCTTTGCACATGTTGGACAAGTCCTCAACCAGCGAGCTACAACCCCAGCTCTCACTGTTTAGCTACACATACATCTCCATAAAGTCGTTACCACTCTTTCCTCCAGGAGAGAGAACTTGATTTCTAAGCCCTTGAGTAGCGGCAGGACTTAGTGACTCACTTCTAACAAATAGAGAATGCAGAAAGAAAACAGCACCTTTCAGCAGAGAATCCAGGGGTGAAGCGCATGGCTTTTCCAAAGCAAGAAATCTTTCTTACGGTGTGTAGGGCATAAGGGACTGGTAGGCAGGAGCGGGAAATCAGGCAGGATCTCCCCTCACAGGCGTCCCCAGGAATAAGTCATGCCCCTCTCACATGGCTCCCAAGACAGGACGAGAAGGGCACATCACCTCTGCAGTATTCGTCCTAAAAACCCATGACCTCATGGGTCGGGAGAAGACATCTGGCAAACCGGAACTGGCGGACAGTCTACAAGCCATAGGGGCGGTTCTCCTCAGCAGTGCCGGGGCCATGAAAGCCAAGGGGAGGCGGAGAACAACAGTGCACTAGAAGAGATAAAGACAACGAAATACAACGTGGCACCCTGAACTGGATCCTGAAACAAAACAAAACAAAATAACGCTTCTGGGAAAACTAGAGAAATTAGAACAGAGTCTATGGCTTACCTTATTAGTACAGCACCAATGCTAGTTTTCATTTTGATAAGTGTACCATGGTTATGTGTCTTGGTCAGCTTTCCCACACTATAACAGAATACCTGAGACAATGAGCTTCCAAGGAGAAAGGTTTGCTTCGGCTCCTGTTTGCAGGTTTCAGTCCATGATGGATCCATTGCTTTTAGGTCCACAGCGAGGCACACACCATGGCAGGAGTGTGTGGCCGACCAAGCAACGTAAGGACCTGCCACTGGGCCCCTCTTCTTAGGGTTTTCACACCTCCCACCCTGAGGACCAGGCTTTAGCAGTGAGCCTTTAAGGACCCGAAGATCCAAACCCCAGCATTGTGCAGGACAGGAAGCCTTGGGGAAGCTGGGTGAAGGATGCACTGGGAGGCTAACTTTGCAGCTCTTCTGAAAATATAAAATGACCTCAGAATCAGTCAGCTTTTGTTCTTTTTACAGAGGAACTCGCCGTTTCACTCTTCCTCATTGGAAACTGGTCATCCTAACGCCCCTCAGTAAGTGGCTTTATTTCCCCACTACCTCGGAGTTATTTCTGTGCCCCCAAACTGTCTAGGCTCCCTTTCCTCTCTGGTGTCCTTCACACCAGCCCTCTCAGCAAGGAGCCGCCAGCCTGTCTTCCCCTCGGCCCCAGCAAGAGCGCCCACCCAGCTGCCTCAGTGGTTCTCCCAACGTCCAGACTTTATCCATCGCATCCTTGGCCATTTGTCCTCCGCATCACTGTTTGGGTCTGGACACCCAGGGGTGCCTGCCAGATCCGCCCCGACCGGAAATGTCCCCTGCACTCCCTCGCCGGCTCCTCCACCAACTCTTCAAAGGCTGTGACCACCCCAGCCCTCAGCTGAGATGGAGCAACAGCGCTTCCAGTGCCTGGCCCTGGGGACCGCTGACTCCCACATTCCCTCCTTCAGACCCCTGCTCTCCCCTCCCTCTCTGGGTCTCCCTTTGTGTTAGCAGCTTTTTGTCACTGGGACCCCATACCTGGCGCACACAGTTTAAAGGAGAAAGGTTTCAGCCCACAACTGGCTGGCTCTAAGGCAGAAGCAGCACATGGGAAGCAGGGAGAGAGACAGAGAATGAGAACACCTTCTGGTGACCCTTCTCCTCCGACAGGGCCCCCCTTCCTCTATGAACTCATTAATGGTTCGATTCATTGGCAATGCTTCCTGCCCAGGAGCCAGTAGGCTTCCGACAGCCCAAGTCCGGGGCACTTGTGAACCACACCACCACTCAGTCAAGCCCCGAGGGCATCGTGGTCCCCGTGGACACACTGCACACACTTTTCAGCTTCTATGCTGGCTGCCTCCCCTCTAACTCTTCCCAGGAACCAGGATCCCTTCAGTCTCCGTTCCGTTATGTTCCTGACAAGCCACTCCCTAACTGAGCCTCAGGAAGCAATCAGGGAGGAGGAGGAGACCATGAACTGCAAGGAGAAATGCGACCTGAGACTCAGACCCGCTGACTTCTAAAAGCCTTGAAAATACTCAGAAATTCCACCCAGATTTTCCGTTAGCCTCTCTCTACTTGCTCATCCTTTTCTAACCATTTTTTTCTCAAACTCCAATATTCAAAATGAAATTTTCTACCTATTTTTATTCAATACTGTCATATTTCTCATTTAATTACTAGCCTTGCAAGAGTATTGTTTTCCACTATTTTTCATGGCAAATGCACAGTACTTAATCTGTACGATGGGTTAAATAGGTTTTTGGCAGCCGGCCCTGGAGTCCTGCCAACGCTGATACCCTTGTTGTTATGGGAAAAAGCTTCACAACTAACCCAGGTGAATTTTTGGAACTCAACCTATTTATAAGTCAGGAGTCGCCTGTGCTGTCTTAGATGGTTATTTCATCGGTTCCAGGATGTAGGTCTTCCTTGTTTTCCAAATGAATCCATTCAATATGCAACAAATCCACATTAAGGCCTATTACGGGCAGGCCCTCTGCTAGGCCTAGAGGGTACTGCAGGTCCCAGGCCCAGGTCCGTCGTGTCCTCGAGGGTCCTCCTCATACAGGAGGAGACAGGCACGAAGCAGAGACCTTCCCCAAGTGCCGAGGCTGCAGCAGGGGAACTGAACCAATAGGAGGCAGGCGGAGGTTGATTCTAAGAAGCTGGCCCAGGCAATTGTAGGCGTGGAGTTTAAAGGTTGCAGACCAGGCCCGCAGGCGGGAAATTCCAGCATGGTTTCTGCCTTGTGTGCTGACGTGGAATTCTTCAGTCTCTGCTCTCCAGGCCTTCACCGGACTGGGTGGGGCCCACACCGAGGAGGAAGACCTGCTCGCTAGCTGCCAATGTGAGCCACACCTGAGAACCACCCTTCCGGCACCATCTAGGCTGGGGTTTGACCAGCAGCAGGGCGCTAACCTTGGCAGCCAGAGAGCCTTTGCACCCAAAGGTGGGGCTTCTGACCAGGGAGGTGCACAGGGGTGTGCCTTGGCCATGAGGAAGGGCAGCGAGGGCTGACCTGCCCCTGCTGGCCCGAGATGACGGGCTCAAAGCCGGTCGGGGCACGCCCGCGCTGAACTCCCATACCCCGGCATGGGCCTGCCTGCCCCTTGCAGGTCCCCAGGACAGCTCGCCATCCTTCCTGCCTGCACTGACAGCCAACTGCAAGTTCAGCCCTGACCCGCGGAGGATGTGCCGAAGGCCACGGGGCAGGAGCGAGCATCTCCCGTCCCCCCCAGCAAGGCCCGAGCTCCTCCTGCGGCCCCTCCGCGCTCACCTTCAGGGCGGGCTGCCTCCTCTGCCGTGACCCGCCCCAGACGGGCTCCAAGCCCACAGCT